>NW_010401938.1:17537-22213 GCF_000710305.1 Buceros rhinoceros silvestris
GTATAAAATTCTGAGCTTTAATGATCTACCTTATGTTTTTATTTTAACGATTTAAAGGTCTATTTTCTGCTCCCTTTGCTAACGTCAGTAAAACTGAAAGATTTACATACCTGAGAATGGATTTCAAAATGCTGCGGGGGAAAAGCAAACCCAGAATACTTTTTTTTTTTTTCCTCCAACTTATGGTTCCTGATCTGTGGTATTTACGAGTCTAGTTTCTGTTCCAGGCAGGGTCTAGCTCCTGCAGGAACTTTCGGCGCCGTGGTCGGTAAGAATCCGTTAGATCCAGGTGTAGCCTTCTGCTGTTATGGCTGGATGTTTAATGTCATGAGTGTGCTTTGAAGGCTGCGGAGGGGCTCTGCCTCTCCTGTGGTCTTTAATCACGGCACCCAGGTCACATATGAAAGCAAGTCTCCAGACGCGTAAGGTCAGTGAAAGTAGTGTTCAGTGTAATTTCTGCCCCCCTCGTCTTTTCAGTCTTTGCTGAATTATCCCAGATCGCATAAGAAAACATCAGTTAGCGATCATTAATCCTCTGCACGCTTAGTGTTTGTTCACCTTTTCTAGAGGATGCTGGGGACTGGGTGAAGTCAGGCCTGCAGGAGCATTCGTTGCTCAGTGTCAGACATTTATTCTAGCAACTGCCTAGAAAGGAAAATACATATTCTACATCTGGTGGAAGTTAAAGAAATTCTCCTTAGCTCCAGGAGCCTGAAGTCTAGATTTAGTGTTAAGGCAGAACATGATATATAACGCTCCTGCTCTTTTCTTACTTTCTCTTAGCTGATGGGAAGAAGAATCATAATTGTTGCTTCAATGGGTATTTACTGGGGTGTTTAGTCAGGTATCATAAGCTTTTTCCCAGAGTGCATGGGGTAGGGTTCCAAAGAGCATCCTCCAGGTTGGCTTCCAAACGCTTCTGATTAACATATTCATATGAACACACCTTGGGAATCCCAAAATTATGTTGTTGTTTGTGTGGTCCTTCCAGTCAGGACGAGCAGTTCGATTCAGGTCGGGAGCGTGTCTCAAACAGGAAGTTAAGGGCTAAATCCTACGGGTCTGTGCTGATATTCAGCTAGTCCTTCTATATCTGACTGGTCTGGAGACCCCAGGTTTCAGGATGCTCGGAATCATTTTGCCTGAGAGGGTAACGGCACAGTAGCACCAGCCTTTGGGTGGTTTGCTGTGGCATGCGCGAGACACACCGCCTGAGGGGAGAGAGTTGGTGCCCCTTCCCCAGGCCCGGCTGGCGTTGTTCACAGCTGTGCTCAGCCCTCAAGTGAAGATGTGTAGAGGAAGGAGTTCAAACTGTTGACCTGCCAGCACAGGCTTTGGCAGCTTGACTCCGGTTGTTTAAGATCTGTGATCTGCAGTTGAGCCGTTCTCTTCCAGTTGGGGAGAAATGAAAGGTGTTCCAGAGTTGCACGAGTGAGGTTAGCGCAGTGCGGAAACGTTGGGATTCCAACACAGAAATAACTTGTTTTCAACCCAGACTGGGGTGAAAGTTTCAACACTAAGATTATATTATGTGCTGCGGTTTGACAGTTCTGGGGAATAGCTGAAGCATGCCAATATGAAAGATCCTGAGTAATGTGGGAAAGGGTCGCCGATTTTTGTGTGATTTGTCGGGAAAACTGCTTGGAGTAACAGCAAAAGTTCCCCCTGAACGTGCCTAACCCAGATTACATGCGAGTACCCAGCAAAGTCTCCGTTGTTGTGGTGAGCACTTGCAAGAACCAGCGTACAGAACTCTGTCGTACCTCTGTATTTTGATACTCCCGGAGTGATGTATGCATTTAGGTACCTACGTATTTTTCATCAGAAGTTTTGAGTGGACAGTGCAATGTGCCAGTCCCTGGTCTCAGCCCCAAGCCTGGAGCACCTCTTCTTCCCCCCCTTCTCCTCCTCCTCTCCCCACTGGCCTCATGGTGCTGCTTCTCGCATCTTTTTCCTCACGCCTTGCTGCCAGGCACATTTTGTCCGTTCTTTCACCCCTGAGGGCTGGTGGCGCCTGGACTGGAACCTGAACTGTAAGAAACCGTAAAGAGAGGAGAAGGTGTTTGATAAAGGGCTGTGGAGGGCAGAGAAGCCCCTGGGAAGGGACGGGAGGACTGTGGGAGAGGAGAGGCAGCAGCAGGACTCCCTGGAGGAGCCGGGGGCACAGAGCCCCCGCAATGGGGCAAGGCACACCCTGGGCTGGCAGCACCGGGGGGCAGAGCGGAGAGACTCATTATGTGTGAATTACAAGGTCAGAGTGTGGTTTTAGTAACTGCAGTGACAGTTTATGTATTTCTGGTGTTGCGGCCTGAGTAAGGTGGGATTTTGGCTGTTATGTGTATGAGGAGGATAAATGTGGGAGTTGAAGTCCGCTAAGGAACCCTTGATTTCTCTCTGGACGAGAAGGCACTGCTGCACAGATACACACGCAAATACCTGCTTCTGGAGCTCAGCAAGACACCGAGTTTGGACAGGAGCTGTGAACACTGGTGGATTTCCTGTAAACATGGAAGAGGCTTCATTCACCTTTAGTTGTAAGGGTTGCATCAAAAATATCTTCTAAACAACAGATTTATCGCTTGGATCAACTCAGTTTGCGCACATCATCCTACAGTAATAAGCTAAAATACCTACCTCAAAGTATCTTGTAGCCAGCCAGAGTAAATCTCCTTCGGCACTACATTTCCTTCAGTGCTGGGTACCATAAATTTTGCACGTGTATGATAGATGTTTGGCTCCATCTCTCATATCTTTAAAGAATAAAAACATTTTAATTACTCAAATTGTTAATTAATATGTGATTCACGCCACTGTAACAAGATATATCAGCAACACTCCTAGAATCAATCAAGTGAAGGTTACTGTTTTATTTAGGAGCAAATTGAAGATTCTGTGTTTTAATTAAAAACTTTGTGTTATATCTAAAATATCTACATTGCTTTTATCATTCTATAGTTCTCTTTTTAATATTCCAATTTATTTAATCATGTTAATTATAATCTAAAATTGTCATTGAAGTTATGCAGCTATAGGGAAGGCAACTTTACAGCTGATGGCTTCAGTTTTAGGAACAGGCAGCAATCACAAAAGGGAATCAACTCTTAAAATATATAGCCCTTTCATTTAAAATCAGAGTAGAAAGACTTGAGTTTTCAGAGTGGCTTGCACGGAAACCTAAGTAAATTTTGTAAAGTAATATTTTAAAATAAAGCAAAAGAGAAGTAAAATGTAATTTAGCATGAAACTCCTGACTTGGAATCAGGGTGCTGATGCTGCTCCTCAGTTTGGCTTGTGAGTTATGGAATAAGGCAGTTGTTTGTACAGGCGTTACTGTCTGCTCCTTCTAAATGCGTAGAGAAGTTTCTCGAGGGTTCTTTTCCTCAGCCTTGTGAAGATGCAGCTATGTATCGATACAGACACGTTGTCAATGCCCAGGTGACTTGGACATTCCTTTTCCTACACCTAAGCGCGAGGGTGAATTGGGTTGGCAGCACTAACTGTTTTGTGACGGATGGGAGACACATCAAATGATACGGTGCGTGTTATTCCATGAGCTGACTTACGGCCCCGGTGTTGTTTCTGTGGGCGGCTCTGGCAGTTGTGTGTACACGGTGTCCTCCTGGCTGCTCAGGTCTGGTTCACACCTAATGAAATGGAGATTCTGGGTGAGTGAGGGTTTGGTGCCTAGTTTTGCTCCACTGTGGCACTGCTAGTGGCGTTGATCCAAGCAGCAGGGTTGGCGATGGGCAGGGACTAGAAAAGCCGGAGCAGGTGGAAGAGGGAAGAATTAAAGCAAATGAAGACAAGCGGGGAGACAAAGTTAGTCTGGGACAGAGGAAACTCACATGAAAATTAAGGGAATGCAGCTGCTGTTGTCACTTAATCCTGAGCTTTGATACATTGTTGCTACAATGTTGCAACACTGTTTCCAACATAATCAAATGTTCGTTTGGTAAGTTCTTAATTATGCTTCGGTATCCAGTGGTTAACCCTGACGTTGCTTTACGCCACAAGACTCAGCTCTCCGTGGTGCTGCTGTGTGAGTTCACTACCTGGGGTTTTGTTTTAGTTTGAGAGATGGTGGTCAGAGGTGCTAAGGCACCACACACCGTGGTCTTTAAACCTTTATATAGCTCACAAGCTGCCCCTGCTGCAGGGGGGGGTTGGACAAGAACGCTTCCTCTGTAGATTTCAGTGATCTCATCCTGTGTCCCGCCAGAGGAAGCTCCGTGGCACGTTGAATGCTGCTGGACCTCGGTTTGGTGGTGCTGCAGCCTAACAGATGTTAACTCCATGCCTGTGGCTCTGCTCTGTAGTCTTTGGGGTCGTGTTTTCCATCACTGAAAGAGCAGCAGCTCACGTTCATCAAGTTTCTCCTGCAAACGCAGAGTACACTTGCAGATCGTGGCCTTTCAAGTTGAATTCCACCTATAAAATATTTGGTACCCAGATGGCTTTGAAGCAAAGGCCCAGGTCTAAACATCCTTCCTGAAAACCTGAATTTAAACCTCTTTGGCCATCCTATTTGAATTAGGCTAGTACCCAGCTTTAGGACTGCTGAAAGATTTGGCTGTTTTGGCTCGTTGGCTTCAACTGTGTCAAGGAAATGGAAAACAATGAGAAAAACCCCTGACCAAACAGCAAATAATTTTTTTTTTTTTTCCCCCATGAGGACT
>NW_010401938.1:22247-25377 GCF_000710305.1 Buceros rhinoceros silvestris
GGAGAAAACCCCCTGACCAAACAGCAAATAATTTTTTTTTTTTTCCCCCATGAGGACTCAGCTTTGTACCTACAGCTAATACGTCATTACCAGGAGATCTTTAAAAATCTGCAGATTTTCAATAGATCAGGTTTTTACAGGAATGTTTTGCCACTCAGAGTTGTGAAAGAAAAGAGAAACCAAAGCATTTGCCTTTTCCTTCCACCTCAGAGGTGCCAGGTGAACATATCCGTGGTTCAATGTCATCTGAGAGCACCGGGGATGATTCCTCTGCGCAAGTCAATAGAACTTGTGCCATTGACTTTGCAGATCCAGCGTTTCACCAAAGCAGTCTGCCGAGTGATTTTTAGTATTGATGTTCTGTGACAAAACTTATACTTCCCTTTTATAGCAACTTGCTCCTTGCAGTGATGGACATGACCCAGCAGTTTAAGTGGCTTGGCTATATCAATTTATTCAAGAAAAAAACCTCAAAAAAGGTAGCGCGTGTTTAAGTGTTTTAGCTGAAAGCTCGTCACGCTGTCTCCTCTCTTCGTTCTGCAGTCTTTTTAAGTAACGTGCTAGGGAGATGATCTGTAATAAATAAAGCACAAAGAATCCTGTGTTCAGAGACCGTATTTGTTTAGTGAACCTGAGAATTTCCAAGATAAAAGTTACAAATATTTATTTGAAAAGTGACACGAGAAGGAAAGGTTTGCTGAGGAGAGGTGTCGGTACAGCCAAACCATACTGCTATTAAACAAGTTACACCGACAGGTATCTGTTGTCAAGTGAAAACGCGATGGGCTGAGCTCAAAGGAGTGCCAGCAAACCTCTTCATGCTTCAGCAGAGCATAATTCATTTGAAGTAATGGTGACTAGTTACATGCAATTATCTGATTTTTGGGAGGGAAACGATAACAATGCATCCAAACAACTTTTGCTATATTGTGTGATAATGTCCTGTTTATCTGTCGCTGGGTTTTTTCTTTTTCTTTTTTTTTAAACTTCCAAATGGCAAAATGAAAAGCAATTATAAGATCTGTCAAAATCTCTCTGAACTGGCAGCTTTGCAGGAAGTCACCTATCGAGATAAAGAGGAAATCTTTAAAATGCAACCTTTTTTAGTAGCTTAAAATTGAATTTGTGTGCTCATTTGGAAATTGCTCTGTATGCCGGGAGAAGGATGGGGGAGGTCAAGGAGCCACATGTTGTGCCTGCTGCGTATCCCAACCTCCTTTCTAGGGATGCACTTCCTCTTCCCGTGCTTCCCCAAACCAAAAGCATGTGGAGCTTTGTAAAATTCAGAGGGTTTAAGTATAGTCTTACTTGCATTAATTTATTTATAATTATTGTTGATGTTTTGTTGTTATTAATGGGAGTTTTTTAAGGCTTTTCATTAGATCAGAAGAGGTGCATGCAGGAAGTTGATCAATATGTTTTTCTTCTCAATATGACTTTGAGATGCCTTCTTACAGTGGAACGTGAAAGGAGGAAATAGAAGCATCCACACGGTCGTCGTAGTGATCTGAGCTCTGCGTAGTTCTCTATTCTTTCTGCTTGCTCCGTGACTGCAAGCAAGGTGGCTGTGGGATGTTCATCCTGAGCTGATAAATACTGGTGGTCATCAGCTGGTAGAGCGGAGGGTGCTGGTGGCTGTCTGCTAAAGACCCCAGTGATGCCCCGTAGTTGCAGTGTAGTCCCGAGGAGCAGCCAGGGCGTTTAGGGCAGCCAGCAGTAACTGTCGTGGAAGTTCCTCGCTGCGTGGTGGCGATATCTGAGCGAAAGGGAGGCGGCGACTAAAGGAAATGCTGCCAGTGCTTGTGGGACAGGGAGCCTTGTGCAGAGGGACTTCCAGGCGTTCCTCTCGGAGGACTGCTCAGCATCTGCAGCATTTCCCTGTAGATTTTATCATTTCTGCAGGCTGCTTGCTCAGCAAAACCACCGTGTCCCTGCTGACAAAGGGTGGGATTTTCTGCTCTAACACTAGGTACCTCAGTGATGCCAGAGGGAGGAATACAACCGGGGCTGTCTCTCTGCACCGTTAGTGGCAAAAGCTGTTCAGGCTCTACGCAGGAAAGGACCCTGTTTGTGATGATTTTACATGGCCCAGCATGACTCGGTTCCATGCTTGGGCACTGTATAGGATAACCCGGGCATCTCGGTCCCTCCAGTCACTGGAATTCGAGGTCGAGTGAGATTATCCAGTCTCACAAAATGGAAATTTAGAAACAGCAAAAATGAGTGCAGATGGGGAAAGAGAAAGTAAAATATAACCGTGTAGGTACTGTGCTGCGGAAAGGACGTAGGGAGTGACTTACATGCCATTTATTTGTACAGCTAGGTCTTATTTTCAAAGTCAGCACCAGTTTCCAAAGATCAGCATCTAGGAAATTGGGGTATAATGTATAATTACATACAAGATTCAACTCCAGTTAAACGGTCTGGTGACTCAGATTGTGTATGTAAGCTGTAAAAGGAGACTGTGTGGAAGCTGGCTCGCATAACGGGCTTGAAATGCAGGGTTACGTTTCAAGAGATTCTTAAAGATGGTTACTTAGTGTTTATGAAATGTATGTGTTTTATTGTATTTCTGCGTGGAAGATATGAGAGAGAGATTTATCCTTTGGACAAGTGATTGATGACCTCAGGCAGACCCAACATTACTAATGACAAATGAATATATTCAGAAGCCCAGAAGTGGAGTCCAAAAGACTTTCAGATATTGTTTTTCTTGGATGGATGTTAAAAACCTTTAAATTTTGAGAAGATTCCTATGAGAAAGCACCTTTAAGCTGAGAAAGGTCAATTTCTTTGACAGCCAAGACAGGAGGTTTCAGAGGGGTTACTGTGATCCAAAACCTGAATTATGTATGTCAGTCCTTAGGGTGTTTCTTTTAAAATGGGAGTGACTAGGGCTGGAAACCTGGTGGGAGGGCGGCTGTTCATTTCCAAATGCAAGTAGGATATTACGTTTAAAACCCATGTTGGAAGAATGCTGAGGTTACAGTGTTAAGTGCTCTTGAAGGCA
Organism: Buceros rhinoceros silvestris; assembly: GCF_000710305.1. Taxonomy (NCBI): domain Eukaryota; kingdom Metazoa; phylum Chordata; class Aves; order Bucerotiformes; family Bucerotidae; genus Buceros; species Buceros rhinoceros. Next base: position 25,258 of record NW_010401938.1, read on the forward strand.
AAAAATGCTCCAAAAACTCCGAGTTATTCACTGGGCGTCTTCAGGTGTCTGTGTCAATAGGGGTGGGTGGGGATCCCTGTGCCCAGTTTCATGCCTCAGTTTCTTTTTGATTCACACTCT
>NW_010401938.1:25509-28138 GCF_000710305.1 Buceros rhinoceros silvestris
GCAAGGATGCAGCTGGAACGGGTGCCTGCACTTCAGCCCGAGCTCTCACCTTGAGGTAGCTCTTCTGGGCAGTGCTCAGCGTGGTGATGGCTGCACAGAGACCTTCCTGGTCGGCAAAATGTGCTGGGGGCATGGAGGGCCAGGAGGGGGAGTATGGAACACAGAGGGTCCTTGCTCTGCCCTTGAACTCGGGTACGAAGGAGAAGAGCCTGATGGGGCACTGCTATTCTGCAACGTCCTCAGAGCAGGCTGGATCTTCAGGGATATCTTGTGATGCCAAGTCTAAGGCTCTGTGGAATAAGGGGAGCCTTTATTTTTTTTTCCCTGTAAAGACAACAAAAGACAGAATTCCGATCTCACAATGACTTCCGTGCCAGGATCAAAGTCAGTGTTCCAAAGCACGAAGGGGTGTTTCTCAGGGAAAGGTGGATGGAGTTAGAGAGGTTTTCTGACCTTATTTGTAATGTCAACATTTTCTCCTTATCATCATTTGAGAAACCAGCCTACTGGTTTTGCTTAGACTTCACCAAAAATTAATTTTGAGGCTATTTTGGCCCAAATTATTAAAGTCTGGCGAAGTTACAAGCACCTTCAGTGAAGAGTCCTGTAACAGCAAGTGTTTGACAAGCTAAGCTGGACCTGTTGCACTACCATCAAACGTGTCGTTTGTTCGACTGCCGTGACAAAGTTTGCACATGGAGGTTACAGAGCGCGTTCCGCTTTGAACTGTGTTTTTGCCCCTTCTCATGCTGACTCTGCCCTTGGTCTACACTTGCACTTTGATTAAAGAATTACTCTCTGACTGCTGGAATGCCAGTGATTGAAGACTGTAGTTAATTTACACGCTCTCCAGCATCCTTCGTCTATTTTTATTTCCATATTCAGATCACAGGAAACCAGTTGTAGGACGCAGTAGCTTTCACACAGAGTTGCAGCCAACTATTTTCCAAAGGTTTTGAATGCTAGAAAGCAAGTCTCCCTATATTCATAAGCTCAATATTCTTCACGCATCAGTCAATATAGGGGAAGAATCGCATCCCTGAACCGAATAACTTTCTTTCTAACCTCCTCATTTGATTCTTTTGCAAGTTTCTGGTAAACAGGCCTGTGAGTATTTTTATAAATTAATTTCTACTTTTGAATGTTTACATAATTTCATAGCTTTTCTTTGTGGTAGTGGCTGCCACGTGCAGGGCGCTTCCTAAGCTTACGGCAATATTGTCTGTCTGCTAAGGATTTGAGTGGGAGGAATCCATTTTATTGAACAAAACAGAGCTTGGTGAATCAAACACAAAAGGTGTGCTTTTGCTTGAAAATACGTATTGGCTAAAATTAGCCGAGATCTGGACTTGTTTTCAATGAGCTGCCTTGGGCAAGCATATCTATGGTAGGTTAGTGGGAAAGCTATGAAATGCAAAACAGGAAATGTAAAGCACAGGCTGTACTGTTGCACTGAGTGATTTTCTTCCTGATTCAAAACAAACCAACTCAGCCCAAAGCCCCCAAAAAACTAATGTCAGATTTCCTTGCACGGAGCACCTCACAATCTTAATGGCTTACTTCCTACGGTTTTCTTTCATAATGCAGGAGACAACTGAAATAAAACCCCGACAAGAAATTATACCTCTGACTCACCACGAACACAGATTGTCTCTTGAAATGTTAAAATTCAGCTGATCTGTTAAATAATAGTTATTATGAGGTGAACTTCTGTTTGTGCTGTTGGAGTTCTCTCGTATCGGTATTCATTATAAAGCTTTGGAAAGGTATTTTCCAGGAAAAATGAAAACTTCCATGTTCATAATCGTGAAACTCCCTCCTGATACTCTATTATTTAGGCTTAGATGATTTTTTTTCCCCTATTTGAAAAATCTTAGGCCCAACATAATGATTTTACTTCTCATTCCTGTCACACTGAGACCAAAAGAGGAGCCGATGGTGAGAGCTGTTATTGGTAATCAAAGCGGATAAGACGCTTTTTTCCACAGGGTTTTTTTTTCCTTAGGGTGTTTAATCCTCTACTGAGTGAGGGGGAACACTGGAGGAGGGTTTCTTTTAGTATTTTTGCACTCTCTAGATACCCCAAGGTCAGAATATTGCAGCTGTAGACTTTATGGTCATAAAAGACCCATGAACTTTGAACAGGAGGCTCTTGTGGGGGTTAGTGCAGAGATATAAATGGCAGAAGCTAGAAGGGTTGATTGTCTTTGGTGGAAATATATATACTTTTTGGAACTCTGGAGTGGAAGTAAAGACAAATGAACATCCTTATGGTGTAATCACCAGGTTGAAAAATCAGGTGACTTTAGTACTCAAACTCCCTGTTAGCACAGTGAGTTTTTATGTTCTTTATATCTTCGTTGGTGGATGAGTCAATGTTTAAATGCTCATCTATCATTTACTATATAAAAGAAAAGCTATTACCTGAAACTCATTTTTACAGTTGCAGGCAAACCGAAATAATCATTTTCAAGGACCTAAAGCTGTTTCTTGAAGAATGTCATCATTTTCTTCTTATTTTACTTACCACTTACACTAGTATATGAGGTACCTTCAAGAGCTGCGCCTTACAAAACCTGGCTGCAGCTCTTGCCAGTCGCCGTACCTGTACAAACCGGGCTGAAGAGAC
>NW_010401938.1:28268-38828 GCF_000710305.1 Buceros rhinoceros silvestris
GGTTCAGCACGCGGCATTCATCTTGCAGACAGGACAAAAGAACCGCTTTAAAGGCGCAGCCCACACCGAACACTTGTGCAGCTCGCTGGGTGCGAGCCTGTCCCATGCCTTGCCCTGAAGGCTGAGCAGCCCAGTCAGCCCAGAGAAAACATTTCAGGAGTTCGGGGTAAAGTCCCTGCTCTGCAGCAGAGTCACACTCACTTGTGCCCGTCAAGAGGGGAGCTGCTGGGAGATTGCTATTTTCTGCCTTTTTTTTTTTTTTTTTTTGTGCCCAGGATCTCTCTGAGTAAATGAACTGTCTTTCTGAAGTGGTAGAGGAGTAGTCTTCATGTTGCATCGTAATTTGATGACTATGCTAATAGATGGTGTTTAATATTAATTTTTGTGCGTGTTGTCGTCTCCATTCTCCTAGTCTACACGTTTGCAGCTTATGTGCTTATCTGCATGCAGCAGTTTCTCCCCACTCGTGGTTTTTTTAGGACTCGTGTTCTGAGACGTGCCAGTACTAAGAGTTTTGTGTCACCACTGGGGAAAACTCAACTTTGCGCATCGGATGGCACTGGGATATCCTGTCAGAGCCATCATGTTGCACTGGGGTCGTACCTCTTTGTGTACTGAACCTCACATATCTTCATTTAATTTTCATTCCCTCATTGCCACCAGCCTTTGCCACCCCTTTGTGCCTCATTCTTTATCTCAAACGGCCGAAGCAGGCAAATGAGATGATTAGCTGAGGCAACCAAGTGGTGAGACCAACAGCAGGGTCTCTACAGGAGATGACACCACTGGTATGGCTGTGGATCACGGCAGGTTTTGCCGTTCTCTCCCACTCGCAGGCACGCTGCTGCTGCCCAAAACTCACCTGATGCTGCCTCCGCGTGCTCCGTGCCTCCTCCTCGTTTGTCCCCTTTCTTTTATTTGCTGGCAGAAAGGTGAGGTCCTGTAGACAGAATCCTTTAAATCCAGTTTGGAAACCAAACTATTGTAGGTCATAATTTGCAACAGCGTCTAATTGTTAAAATTACCTTTTTAGGGTAACACGATAAAATAAGTTACATATGGACTCAGACTCACCCATCCCTGCCACATGTCTGGCAGTTTGTGAGTGCCAGAAGACTGTAATTTACTGAAGAGCCTGCACCTTCATTTTATAAAAATCCATAGGTGCTTTTAAAAATCAAATGTGCTTTCCATAGTCCAGTGTTTTGAGGCTAGTATGCCCATTTCCACCTCCTTCTCCAGAAATGAATTGTGTGTTTGCATGGGTCATCTTCTGCGTGCACAGAAACATCGGTGCTTTGAATCCAAGTGGGCAGTGTTTGACTTCACGGTTCACCTCTGCCAGAGCTCTGTGTACGTAGGAACTTAATGTTTTCACCATCAGAATATTATACTGCTCAGACAAGGAACAATAGTGTAAACTCTTTTTTAAACAGGAAAAAAGAAAGAAAATTTTGTTTCCTACTTGAGCAGAAATTGGAATTGTTACACTGAGAGGAAGTTTAAGTATGTCTGTGAACTGCCTGGTAACATCTCAGGATCCGTAGGTCTACACATAAACAGCAGTCAAAAGTATTTCTACTACTTCTCTACTCTGTAAAGGTCACGCAGTATAAATACTCTTCTCACCACTGAAGAAAACAATTGACTACTATGAATACTGGCATTTATATGCACACTTTCATTTGGGCCTACTGGATAGTAATTAAATTAAGGTTTCTGGCTCTTCCTAAGGTTGAGCTTGTGAATATCTAAAGAATTGATTGATCAGAGAAGTTCAGGTTAACTGTAAAATTGATCAAAAAGCAAGCAAAGCAAACGGGCTCAGGCGAGCGGTACTGCTGGGTGAGAACCAACTGGGGAGGATGTGACTGGAATGATGCTGTAAAAGCCTGTTTTCATTTCAGTGTATTTAGCGTGGGACTGTCATTTATTTGGGTTGTAATTGTTTCCGTTTGACAAAAGGAGTTGAAGACTGACGTGTCACAGGCATTTGTATCTGTTGCATTTCTCTTCAAGAGGGAAGGATGTAAAATGTGATCAAAAGCAGCTGGGTCTCTGTTACTCATTGGACACTTTGCTCACTGGTTTTGTTCTGTGGGGTGTACTGGGCTTGCAAGTGAAGCAGCTGATGATGTGACTTTTGGTGGTGGTGAGCAGTTCTCACACAAATAGTCTCGCTCCTTCCCTCCACGGACCGTTTCTGTCAGGCCCTCAGCACGAGAAACTTCCCGCAAAGTTAAACTCGACTGTTGAACTAAACACCTCAAGATTTCTTTGATGGGACAAGGATTTTCTCCTCCTCGTACCCTGACCCCTGCCATGTGACTGTGGCTGGGAATACCCAGCCACCTCAGCCCCTTGGTTAATAACGCGACTCACCCTTTTTGAGCACTTAAGCAAAGCGTGATGTCTCCAGCCTGTAATTTGGAGACCATCCGTCCGTCGCAGGAGCAAGCAAGCAGTTGTGTCTTTTTATGTCAGGTGCAGGTTCTGCAGCTTTCATGATGTTCTGGTAAAGAAAGAGGTTGGGCTGACTCAGTGTCCCGAACTGAGCGCCAAGGTTTGCACTGGTTTAATCAGTTCTGCTGTTAGGTTAGTTGTGTTCAGGGTGGGAACAGGGCAGGAGGCAAAAAATTGGGTTTCACCCTTTAAGGCTCAAAGCACTCTGACCTTCATCCAGCAAAGCACTTAGGCAAATGAGCACCTACATATGCTCAATATTTAGCACATCATTAAACCTTTTGCTGGATCCTTGCAAATATCAAGCTTTTCTTGACTGGAAAAAAAAAAGAAAATAGGATATGCTAGGGGGAGTGAGGTTTTTCCATATTTGGTGTCAGTTTTACAGACACCAACAGTTTAACTGTAAATTAGTCAAAAAGCATTGTTCAAAGTCTGCGTTTCAAGGACGGAATTATTCATGGATAAGAACGGGGCAGCCTAGGAGTCAGCGCTGGTTAAAGAGATTAGTTTCATGGACATTTGTGTTGATACTTTGTTTACAGTGCTGATGCTGGAGATCTGATTGTGTTTATGTACCGTTGTGTATATATCTGACAGAGATACAGAGCATTCGAGTTTTTAGGTGGAAGGTTATTGTTTTGAACTATATTTCCGGATTCTAGCAAGCTTTTCTTATTTTTTTTCTAGAACAAAAGACTTGCATCAGGTCTTGAACTACCTAAGCTTTGAGAGACATAGGAAGGGTAGAACTAAGGGTGCATGTTGCCTATCTAGAAATCCAGAAAAAAAATCAGGTAAAATAACTTTAAGAAATATTTTGATGCTGTTCGTTGTCTAGGTGCACTGAACATACCCATCACTTGAACATATACTAGAGAAGGAGACTCAAATTCTTTGAGATTATTTATTTTTTTGTGTGTTCCTCCTCTTCCAACTTTGTTTTTTGCGTTTCCGTGATCCCTTTATTCTGTGGCAGGTCTGTGTTCAGAGTCATGCACCATGCACACCTCCACCCCCCAGCTGTGGGTGGTGCAAAATCTGTATTTTTAATTTGATGTGACAAAATTTGAGGAAAATGATTCTTCCGATACTAGATTTACACAACAGTGATTCACTGCACTACAAGAATCCACGACCACAGCTGGAAGTGCCGCACCTAGCGGAAGGGCTGTTCGTACCCTTTTGTCTTGGGTAACCCCAGCACCGCAAAGCTGACTGAACAAGTAGCATTTTCCCTACGGGCTACCCAGCCCCTGCCTTGATCTCCAGTGACCTTATTCTCTGTAACGGCGAAGAGCACGCGCTCTTCACAACTGACAAATTTGGGAAGGAGAAAGTTTTCTTAGGTAATGAGGCTTCTAACCCCAGGGATAAAACCAGATCTTGGACTATGTTTCATTATGTGACTGTAGTCCTAGGCTCATAAACAGATTTTCAAAATTCCTTTGGAGTTCTGTGTTCATCAGTTGGGAGAAAAATTGCTAAGCTTCACTTTGAAGGGTCATGCCCTTCTTTGTGATTTTTGTGTGAATTTCAAATTAACTGGACTGCTCAGAGGAGGTCTAAGATTTTTGTTCAAAATGGGACCTGAATGAATATTTAGAAAATTCTTATTTGCTGTGTCAAGCTCTTGAGTAAATCTTAAAATGAAAATTTTATATTGCTGGTTATATAAATTCCTCACGCTGTACTGAAAACTAATTCAGAAACCACGGTACTGGCTGTTGAATCAAATCATATCGCACCCTGAAGGACAACACTATTGCGTTGGATTCCCTCCCTTTATTCTCTGGATTAGCAGGCTGGATTCTAACCTTTATTTTGTCAGAATAATGGGTATAACTGTATTTGTTTGCTGTCTTCACTGGATCTACATATGTATGAAACTCTCTTCAGGATCCACCCCCTGGTCTACAAAAAAAAACCCAACCAAACCTACTGTAACATGCGTTTTTTCCCGATGACTATAGAAGAAACATTGAGATAGTGAAGCATTTGTCAGAACTGGGCCTTTGTGTTGCCTCACAGAGCCGTGTTGTCTTAAAAGGATATTTATACAGTACAGGGCTGCTGAAAAATACCTGGTGTATATTCTCTGTGCAATGCCTAAAATGTGAGGTGCTGTGCTTTTTAGTTTTAAAAGTGTCAAAAATGGAAATTCCGGCTGTTTGACACCGCAGTAATTTGCAGAGCGATGTCTGAGGATGTGGCCCTTCCTGTAATTTTGCACAACTGGAATATTGCAATAATTACCCAGTGAAGTCATAATTGAAGGGTAAAAATTGAATTTAGGGTCTACATAATTTAAAGAGGACTGGATTTTACCAAGCGTGACACATTTACGGTGTCTGCTCCGTGCCTTATAAGACATACTAAATTTGAAGCCGATAACTCAAATGGTTCCTGAGGTATAAACTTGTGAAAAGTCACAATTTTGCATTGTGCTGAAAAGCCACCTTACAATACAGTGACTACCATAGCTCTTTAATATCCAGCAGAGTTCTCCTGCTGTGCTTTGTCAGTCGGTAGCAACATCCAAGTCTTCTTGTAAAAGTAATTCACACTTTTTTCACAACACTGTTGCTTTAATTACCACTGAACTCTGCTGTTGCTCAGACAGGCCTAGCAGGACCAAGAGAGGGTCAGCGCTGCAGTCACTGCAAAAGAAGCAAATGGCTTTTTTTCTTACTTTATTATTAACAAACCATCTTTGATTGAAATGCTCCCAGCTTCTGAGACCCAGCCTCGTCTCTGTGCTCTCTTGGGGTATTCATTATCAAAGTAGAACATGGATGTCAATCTGGAAAAACATCAGAAATAATACCTAAAATCCTAATCAGAAGCCTTCAAGTAAAGACAAGACTTACATATCTTTCACACGCCAACAGCTGATCAGATTTTTCATGTATGCACCCTGAATTGCTGATAGAGACAGACTAACTCATCACCAGACTGTACATTGTCAATGTGTAGAAATTATTGTTACTCTTTCTTCTTTTTTTTTCGTGTGCTCATTTGATTTGTTGTGTCTCGTTAGAGCCAAAGGCATTCACGGGCAGAACTGAAAGATGCTGAAAGAAAAAAAATTGTATTTAAAATTGTAAAATGCTGCTCCTGTAGCTTTGTCTTGTGAAATGTTCCGTGTTTACATATCACCTTTTGCACTAAAGAACTAAATAACCTCTTGGTAGCACAAACTTCACTTTCAGACTCCGGTTCTTGTGTCTTTGTCTTGCTGCGTACCCGAAAGGTCAGGCTGGAAACAGCCCCATCCCCTCTGCCCCCACATGTGGGAATCAGCTCCCCGGGAGAGAAATACCACACTTCCAGCATGGCAGGATTCTTCAGAAACTGTGACATTACAGCGTTTTTAGAGCGGGAGGCGAGTACGACTTCTCTGTTCGAGGGAAACGGCAAAGGAGCTTTTAGAGTTGGAGCAGAGTTAGTCAACAGTACAGCCCGCCAGCCTCGGCACTTATTAAAACACACCCCGTGTTCTGTGAATGCGGTTACAGACCAGCCCTCTGGATACTCCAAACTGACACCACACCTCTTAACGCCACAGCAACGCACCGATTCCTTCCTGGTGTGGGGAAGTGTGGCACTGGTCGGGTGGCTATTCCGTTAATTAATTAGATAGCGGTCCTGCGTACCAAAATATGCTGGCTTTTCCTTGGCTTTCTCACGATCCAAGAGTCTAGATATTCTTAATTTCTGGATGTAACAGCTGACTGCGTAAGCTGTCACTTGTGAAATGCTCAGTAATACCATGCCCTAGCCAGGACTATTATTTTTAGTTCCTCCTCAGCCCTGTAACATCTTGACTTTAACTACAGGATTGACAGAGAACACCTACAGAAATAATTTTGACAAAACTTGCTGCAAGTTACTCTAAATTTTTTTTCACTCCATAGTGCCTGGAAGTGAGGGTTAGAAAGGAGAGGTCTGAAAAGAAACAATGGGGGGAAAGAAATGCAGTTCAATGTGGTTTTAGCAAAGAGGGAAAAGACCTGGAGCAGCACAGTCACACAGGGTGCTCGGAGGATCTTTGTCAAAATGCTGTGCTGGTTGGGCTGTCGCGTGCGAGAGGCTCCTGGTTGTTGTGTACAGTCACTCACAGTGGGATTCTGGAAGTCTCTGAGAGCTTGGATGTGGGATGGGTAGAATTCTCCTATTAAAAACCAGCTGCACTTCAGGGGTAGGAGTCAGCTCAGCTAATGGGAGGTTCTTTCAAGTCCTCATTCCCAGTACTGAGGGGAGGAGGGCTTTGACTTCTTCCTCGTGACAACTGCACGATGTGGCGCAGTCAAGCCGACCGAAAGCTGACATACGCACTTGCGGTGACCTGGATACATGTGGTTGTTTATAGCAAGGGTAAAGATGAAAGGAGGGAGGGAGTTCTCTTCCTTCATAACCTGCTCCTGCTAGATTCTGTCAGAAGCACCGTTCTCACTTCTCCATCTCGTTTTCTGTATCCGGGTAGCAGATTGTTTGCTCTGTAAAAAGGCAGTTGCAGGAGGTATCACTTCCCACAAATTCTTTATTTTGTATTTATTAAAGTCCGCACTTTTCTAGTCACTTACGTGGTACTAAAACCAGCACTGATTGCATGCAACTGTCTGTGTCCGTCTTTCAAGAAGTAACATCCTGCCCCGGCATGAATAAATGCTCCCCAGAACCTGAATCTAACAGTGCTGGTGTTTGCTGCTCGCTGGCCTGGGAGTACCTGTAAATGCACAGATAAGGATGTGGCTGTAGCTGCTGCTACCATGAAGCCAGCAAGATTTCCTGGTTTTTCTCCCTCAGATGTTCAGATGCTGAATAATTTCCCTCCTCCCAAACATCTGGATGCTACATAGGCTGAAAAAAGTCCTTGCAGATGCTAGTAGATCCAATGGGAAGATGCTGAGGGGGGAACAACAGGAACAGAAAATTAAAATCCAATATTTGAAAAATGAGAAAAGCAGGAAGCACCTTGCGTGCCGCTGAAAAGCTCCTGTTCCTCTCGAAGGGATTCACCTGCATTTGAAAAGCTGCAGCCAGAAGGCAGGGTGTTGTTCTGTGGATGGCGCTGTGGCCTGTTACGCTCTCTTACGTTCCGGGACTTACATTACAGTCCAGCGGTAATTTCCAGCTGCGCTGGGAAAACACCCCAGTGTTTTAATTGACAGCATTTAGAGCTGAGAAGAATTTAGACCAACTGTAATCTATCGGTCAGAAACATCGCTCAGTCTGTGCCAGGTAGTTTGATGAGTATAGAACAAATGTGAATTTACAGGCTCTTTTTCTTTGAGATTAATCAAATCTGAAGCAGCATGAAACTACTGGATCTGAGAAAATAGGTTAGACTGTAAAAACAGATATTGTTCATTTTTATAGTAAAATTTGATGTGAAGTAGATGCAAACAGCAACAGCCCGTCTCTTTAAAGACAAAATGCTTCCTTTTGGAATTAAAGAGAAATGTTGTTGGCAAACTTTATTTTAAGCTCATGTTCTGAAAGCAAGGTGGAAAACTGAAAGAAGCTAAAAGATGGTAACATCTTCTCTCTGAACATGCAAACAATTTTAGCTCCCTGCTGAGAATGAGAACTGGAAGTCGAGGCTTTAGCAACTTGCTGTGGAAGAGGCAGTGAATACAACTGCACCCCTGGAAGATCTCTGTAGGCTTCCTCCTGACCATCTGACCGTGTTGTGTGGCAACGCGGCTCACCAGCCGTACCAAACAAACAGCGATACCTGACCCTTTTCAGATGGAGGATAACGTTACGGCTCGTGAAGAAGATTCCCAGTCTGTGGACATGACAACTATGATAAACTATAATTTAGGACGTAGAGTATTCTCTTTATGCTTTTATGTGGAATTTCACTTTAATGCCATGTAAATGACAGTAAGAAATACATTCACAGAATGTTAAAGCCTTCCCATTAAAAATTCTGTATGCATTTTATATTCTAATTCATGTACAGTCAAAAACCCTGATAAAATCATAGTACTGATTTGACTGCTGCACTTATCGTATTAATGAGGATACTTTATGCCTTTTGAAAATTGGGATATAGTCCATTATGTGATTGTGAATGATGTGATTGTATCACATCAATTTGTTATTCAATCCCACCCCTCCCTTCAGTCAACTTTGTATATAGGGAAAGCCATTGGTGAGCGTGCATGGAGGCAGGAAAAGCTACATGCAGAATTAAACTTTCCTTCTTTTATCTTTTCTTTTGTTAAACTGATTCTACAGATTTTTTCCAAATCCTGAAATGTACTCCAACTCCAGAGGGGAATTCGTAGAGGTATCCAAAATCTCTAGAGGAGCAGCAGCCCAGGCTGGCTGCAGGTAAAACTCCACTAGGTCAACTCTCAGCTGTGTGGACGAGTGTGTAAGGTGGGATTCACCCCCCTCCATGCTGGGCATGTGCCGTGTTCTAGAGTATTCCGCTTTGCCCTGTGCAGTCGCCTCTACAGGATGGTTCGCTCTGTTCCATGCCCATCCCCTCCACAGAATGCGTAGGGAAATGGGTTTCTAATTGGTGGCTTCTAGAAAGGGAAAGGTAAGATAAAAAAAACCAAGCTTGCTATGACAGCATCTTAAAACTCCTTTCTAACCCCCCTAAAGTGGCAGGAGGTCAGGGACTGACAAACGGCATTTCTGTTGTTGACAGCATGGTTGTACGCTGGAACTGCGCGGATGGTTTGACATATTTTAATGTCTTCTCTTTGCTAGCCATTATGTGTTTTGCCTTTAGGGGCACCCTTGATGTTGTGGCTTTCTCTCGGGTTGTTTTTGGCTTTAAGGTAGTGGCAAATAGTTTACCTTGATGGAAATACCCCCCCCCCATTTTTCCCATGTGCGGCTGAATACAAGTCCCTATCTCACATGATGAAGAGGTACAAGCTCTCCAAAACACAATAGCTGTGGTATAGAAGTCCTGCCTCAAAGATATCTTGAAAAGCAGCGTTGTAACCAGAAAATTAAGTTTGTGTTCTGGTGTTTTCCCCTCAGAATCCATTGGTCATGATCATTAACTTGTTACTGAATGCTGGGTTTTTCTGATGCTGCCATCTCCACTCGGTGTCCTCTTGTTGCCCATAGTTTTCTGGTTTAAAACATTATTTTCAATTTTACTGCCCATTCCATTTTTGTTTTATCCCTTCATAAAAATTTCTTGCTAGTGATTTAAACTTCACCGAGGCGGTCCTGCCACACACTACAGTGCGTGTTCCGGTGGCGTGTTTGAGAGCTTTGCATCAAAAATTGCCAGGCCCCTCCTAGGCAATGGTGTGCTGCTAATTTTGGGGCTTGTTAATGCAGAAACATGACTTGAAGGGTTTATCTAAGTGCGTGTTCTCTAGAGTTTGACTGCTGCTGTCAGAGCAGTTTGTTTGTAATGGGTTACTTGATTTCTTCCTGCGCTGCAAAGGAATATAATAGACTCTGCACATGTGTGCGTATGCGCACACACACGCGCAGGCGGTGTAAAATAGTGGCGCGTAAACCTGTTAAAGGGTCCTTTTTTGGGGGTGGAGGGAAGATATATTTAAAGGTCAAAGGGAAACATTAATAGTGTTAGATAAATTTTAACCTATTTAAATTCAAACCCAATAAGAACTTCATACAATCTTTTGGACAAAGCCTGCAACGTTCTAATCTCTGCAAATCCACTCTGTACTGTTCGCTGCTCTTATTAATCAGTTCTACAGCGCGGTACTCTTCTCAATACTGTTACACACGCTGCATTTTTATTCTCCAGCTTCAGCTTGGCCTTTTCTATATTTTTGCTTCGTCTTACATTCAATTACCCACAGCCTAGTTTTCAGAACAGGCTCCTATTGGTGGCTGCATTTAAGCAACAGCCCATTATGTCATCTTGCTTCACATATTTTACTCTGATCTCTTTTAGGATGAAGCTCATTTGGGAAATCTTTCCTCTGCCTTTGGGGAGAAATTACGTACCTTCTTCCGCGGGGTCTGAAATTTGCCTTCTTAATGCCTTTGTTATCAAAAGAAGCAGCAAACACCCCACTCACCTATGTCTCGGATCCTGATACTTCGCTAAACCGCAAATGTGTTGGTGCGCTTTCGGGAATG
>NW_010401938.1:38969-58959 GCF_000710305.1 Buceros rhinoceros silvestris
GGTTTTCTAATTATTGTTGCTCAATTTGTGGCTTTTATAATAGTATTTAGTGTTCCAAAATCCATGTCTACTTTCTTCAGGAGCCCTTTGTATTCTTTGTAATATCTGCTCCCGTATTTGAGAAGTCCGTCTCCCTCCCATATATGAGAGTTTATGACAAGCAGTCGTGAAACTGGAAGCGGTTTGCCCAGTGAGAGTTCTCTTTGAAGAAAATCCACAGCACAGAGCTTATGACATTTGATGAAAGTCTTGGTCACTCTTTAGGGATGGTGCCTGGGGTTGAATCTTAGACTTACTCAGAACTGCCATTCTTTTTATGTCATTTTCACAATTTCATTTGAATTAATTTTTCTGGCAGAGATATAAGGGATTTTTTAACTTTTTTTATTGTGAGCCGTCATAAACAAGGGTATATTGTTAAACCAGAATACATTTATCATCTTTTATACGTGTTCCTAGATGTGTATGCTAAAAATACATGCATATGTACACACACTAATTATTTATATCTGTACATAGCGAAAACACTCAATTATCTTCTACAGAGTTTTTGTTGCACGGATAAGAGTTATTGTCCACCAACCAAATTTTTTTCAAGGCCTTTTTGTCCACGAATTCCATCTATGGCAAAATTCCTTTGAAAAATTGATGATACTATATCCTTTTGAGTATTGAGTTAGATTTCTTCCTACTGTCTCCTGAGCCCCAAATTTTTTTTGAGCCATGTCTGCCATGATTTTTGTCCCTGAACTCCTGTTCCATCTTGAGGTTGGAGAACTGGAAGTACACGCTGTGTCTTGATTTGGTGATGGATGAACATGGTGATAGTTTAACATAACTGCCATGTACAAATACCTAATGCCTAAAATTTCAGTTAAGAAGAAATTGGAACCAGCATAATTCATGCAATTGGTCAGCATCTGTATTTAGGGTAGTGTTGTAATATTTGTATTATCTTTGTTATAATAATGATAGATTTTAGAATTAAGAACCACATTAGGTGCCAAAAAAGAAAGCAAAAATCCCAGTCATGTTACTTTAGAAACCTTGTGCTGGAAGTACAGAAGGATTTTGCAGATATGCTAGCCAAACAAATCCTTAGCTCTTAATAGTATAAAACGTACTAAAAGCTGAAAGTTCATGCCAGTCTTTCAAAATAATTGTCTTTAATTAATATTATTATTGATCATGTAGTAGGAGACACAGCCTGAGTGATACAAGGATTTCAAGGGAATGCTTTACAGCTTAATTATGTTTCCCTGGGAGATTTAACATAATTCAATTTATTTTCCCTGGTGTTTCATCAATCATTATATGAATAGAAAGGATATCTGAGCTTCATTTCTAAGTGAATTCCTGTAGATTCGAGAACTTTTGACAATACACAGATTAGAGAGAGGAATGGAGCGCACCTTCTGTGGAGGAATGAACCTTCAAAGCCTCTGAGATGCTGGTAACGCTGTTTTCTATTGTTGGTAAGTTTGCTGAGGCCAAACTGCTGAGGCACGTCACCTTTGTAAACCCAGTTCTGCTGCAAGATACACCCTGAAACTGGGTGAATTAATTCTTTAGAGCCAACTATTTCTGAAAAGATGTTACTGAGCATGGGACATGCACGTGCATGTTCATTTTGTCTTGCAAGAAGTGCTGGTGAACTTAGCTCGGTTTTTGTATGATAGTCTGTCACCGCCACAGTCCGTGTCGTCAGAGTGTTATAGAGGTGGTGGTGAATCTTGCCATTGCTTGGTACCCAGCAGGCTCTTCGTTTTGGAAGTTGCCAGGTTCTTTGGGAGATTCGTCACTGTCTATGGAAGGTTTCCAGAGCACCCATTGAAATGGAATAGAGATTATTTTGAGGGTAAAATGATCATCACCGGAAATTTTCTTTATAGGTACGGTCTTGATATGCACAGACATCTTTCACGCAGTACTTTTTGTACTGAAACGGGATGAGCATCCTCACAGGTGGTTCTCTGTTACCTACCTCGTTATACTCTTAGTGGCTGACGAGCTTTCTGTATGTGTGAGGGCTGTGGGCAGGCTGGAGGGGTGGCAGCCATGTGGAGCCCAGCCAAGGGTGCAGAGGGCTGGGTGACCGTCACACCATCATGGTGCAGAAGTGTCATTTACCCCCTTCGTCCACTGACTGCCCAGCTTGGTTAGCGATGGCAGGAGAATTGGAGGTTGTCTATTGCTAGGGGCTTAAATGAAGGAGCTTTCTAAAAAATATCAAGTTAGTCCAGATCTGAGTCAGTGACTTTCCAGATGAAAGGTCCGCTCTGTTACCGCTAATGGGCAGGCTTTCATAATTCTGTGCTGTTAGAGTACTAAGTCCCTCTTTTCAAAGCCTTCCTGAACCTCTCATTGTCCACATTTGTATCCCTCACTTTAATGAGCGCTAAATAAGAATTATATAAGTATTTCAATAATTCTCACTGGACAGTTAATTAAGCAGCACTGACTCTAAGGAGCAGTCAGCTATTACCTCCTTTTACAGACAAGTGCTTCCACAGACACAAAGGGAAGAGGTCAATTTAAAAAAAAATGATGTGTGGATTAGTAATCTTTCTCCGTAATAAATGACCTAGCTAACAAGCTGAAACAGTGAAATAAAAACTCACCTTTTTTTTTTTGTCCCCTCATTTTTCCGACCCAATCTCTTGTGTTCCTTCAACCTTCTTCTACACACTTTTGAGGGCCTGAATATTTTGTCTGTAAGCTAAATTTGCTTTCCTCAAAATCGCGTGGGGCACAGCCCTGCCCAATTCTCCATTACACATTCTTTTATAACAGCTTCTGTTTTTTCTCACATCTGATAGATCCTACCACAAACTTCAACTGGAGTGAGTGCAGAGGACCATAATACCAGTCTTACACACAGGGTATTTTATTAAGTCCAGCAGTTAAAAATGTACAAAGTTCCTTGTAATAATCCATTCATTCTGTTCTCGCCTGATTCTTGGAGTAAGCCTGCACAATTATTCAAATCCCAGCTTTTAGCTACAGCATACACCTCGCCATGGGGCTATGCTTCTGTAATCTTGCTTTGGTCTTGCATGTCAAATGGAATTAACTCCCATAAGAAATGTATGCCAAGACAACCCAAAGTGTCTAATCCTACTGCTGCCTTAAATTTCTGAAACTCAGACCTGTCATCTTTTTCTATAGCTTTGTTGAAGTTCTCACTTATGCTTCAGTCCATCCAAAGATGAAGTTTAGGGAAATTTGCATTTTTATATATTTTTCAGTTGTGCACTCCTGTGGCCTTTTCAAGTGTTCCCTTTGTAGAATTATTTTTTTTTTCCCCGAACTCAAGTCCTATTTTATACTCAGCGGAACGCCTGACGGAGGTGGATTCTGTTGCTTTTAGCTGGCAGTATACAAGTTTAAACACACAGAGCATTGCGCTACGTGACGATGCTCGTGCCACCAGGGCACGTGGGAATAGCGATACTGTTACGACTACACCTTAACAGCTCAGCCTTGCTGATCGCAAAACCTTATCCTGACTCGATTAAATCTCAAACCGCGTTGCTTTCTTCGTGAATAAAGAGCTTGCTGAAATTAGCTTTGCTCAGTGTAACTGTGCTGTTTGTGTGGTGTAGATCAGCTTTCAAAGCAGCCTTTGCGACGTGCCTCTCCCCCGCTGTTCTCTAGGGGGCACGCTTTCGAGTTTCCGCACAAAAATATCTACATTATAAATAATGAAAGGCAGGAAAAAAGCAACGCGTTATCAGAGAGAAACTTAATTTTCCACTTATTCAATCAAATATCAACCAGATCTGATTAGGGGTGGCCAATTTTAGATGAACCAGGCAAAATACGTTTACGTAGGGGGGCCAGTTTCAACATAATTTCAGTAAAAAGCAATTACAGAATTATAGTCGGAGAGAAAGCTGGTTCTTCCAGGTGTCTTGGCTAAGTGAGGTTGGAAGGGTAAAACTGTAACTTATTGTAGTGGATATTTAATAAGTGGTAAGCCACAGCACTCTCCACTTGAAAGTTAATTAAGGCCGTAGAATGACCATACTTGTACAGCAAATATGTTAATGGGTTAGCCATGGTAACTGTCACAACAAAGCCCGGCAAAAAATAATGGCTTTATGCATCACTTTTGCTGATGATTACATCTTTTAAAAAATGCTGCTGTATTTTGTTGTGCTCTGGTTTTGTTTCCACTGTTGTGGGAAGTGGCGTAGTAGCATTTAATTTAGGAACTGCTTAATGTCATTATTAGAAACTGAGTCTGAGAGATATATATACACCAAGATGCAGAAAAAGGTTAAATTATTTGCTTATGTACTGGCACTACATAAACGTCAATAAATAGTGCATGTCAGTGAGACTTTCTCTTTATTTAGTATTTGTAGGCAGGCAGTGTGGCTTTAAGACAGCACAATTCTGCTCGAAAAGCTTGGGCTAATCCTTTATATAGTATTTCGTTTATGAGTGTAATTGCTGCATTATTTTTGTTGCTGTTGAATAAGCGAACTCGGTGGCAAACAGACTATCAATTGACTGTTCTACTTGAAGTGGATTAAATCTTCAATTTTCTCCTAAGAAGTCTCCTCATTCAGAGTATGCCCAACTCTGGCCTTCAGGGTTGATTTTTCCAGGCTCGTTTCCCATGAGTTTTGAACTTCTTTAGCAGTCCTTGTGAGGATGGGGCAGGGGAGCATTTTGGGTTTGGATTCTGTCCCCTACTGTCTGCGTAGCCCTTATTTCAAGACAACTGAAAGGCTCCACATTGAAAACCACTAAAATAATTTATGTGAGTGTCTGTCTTTTCATCAAGCTGATCAGGACAATCCTCAGAATTTGCGATTTGATATAGATCTCCCAAAGTCAGATATTGAGGTTTTGCTTCTTTGTATCTCCTAGTCTAAAAATTCGGGATGAAATGAATGTAGGGACCACTGCTGTAGCAACATTGTGTAGTTAGTGAAGGCAATTTTGAAAGGTATTTCTCAGTGCCTCTCTCTTGTTATTCTTCCTTAATATATTCCTTGATTACTTACACCATTACAGTGAGAAATCTGTTGAATTTTGCAGCACATTCTATTACTGTAAGGAATTTATACATATTTACCCTCAGAAATTAATTCTGTGCTGAAACTTAGCATACATTTCTCTTGATACTTTCACTATTAATCAGCTGCTGCTCTGCTCATACTTTGCAGGAAGAATAAACACCTTGCCTTTTTCCAGCTAAGGAACTCCTTTTCCTCAGGAAAGATTCATACAGTTGTCCTGGGCTGTGGTCAGGAAACAATCACGGAAATTCATCAGTAGAACTGGTTGAATGTTTTTTATGATGGAATGTTTTCCATCAGAAAATTCTGTTTTGTTGAGATTGAACCTCTCCATAGAAACAGGTTGGATTCTAACAATATTTTTAATAAAAACCAGCAATAGCATTAAAGGACTTTGAGAATGTCAATCTGCTCATTTTCTCTACTTTTGGAAGGCCTGGTGGTTCTTCCCAGCTTTAGATACTCTCCCTGCAGCCGTTACGGGCCCAGCTGAGCAATCTGGAAGGTGGATTGCCCCAAACTGTCCATCTCTGGCAAGGCTTGAGAAGAGTCTGTCAACTCTTAGCCTCCTGGTGATCTCCTCAGTGCTGTGGTGGTGTGGGACACCTTGCCACAAATTAAGAAGTAATGAGGATGTCATTTTAAAACTTCGCTGCCATGATCTATGGTAAAGGCACTGAGAAGCTTTGCAATCTGGGGACAGCCGAAGAGAAATGATGTCTCATGAAGAGTTAAGAGAAAATGAAAACTACCCGTCAAAGTGCAGTACACGGAGAAATGTGATCAGGTTGGCAAATGATGGTACCTGTAAGTGGATGGCCCATTAGGGGCAACTAAGAAACCTGGCTAATAGGAAAGGATCTTAAGGGACTATGTAATTATGAAGGATGAATTAAGCTGGAGAAGAATAAAAGTGTGTTTGGAGAGTAGAAATAATAGCAAGGCAGAAGTAGTGCGTGTTTCAAGCAGTTGAAGAAAAACGAGAAAAAGAATGGTGGGGAGAGGTGGGAATATTTCCAGGTCGTCATGTTAGTGCAAGTGAGGAAAACGAAGTGTAGCTGTTCTATTCCAATAAATGAGTCTGGTGTCAGCTTTGCTCAGTTAGTGAGTGATACCACGTGAAATCAGAAGTTGGACTGGAGTCACAGCATACCCACAACTGCACGCGTATGGGATGCATGGCAGCTATACACGATGAATGCCTGGCAGCAAAGAGCGGTAGTAAGAACATGGAAATCTTGTTTGATGGCTCTTTTCAAAAGTTACAGCGGTTTGGAGGTGCCCAATTGACAAATGGGAACTGTGGCAATGTATGATAGCACTTGTTGTTCGTCCAACCAGCGGGCTGCTCATCCCAGCATTGTGGACACCCCAAAACAATGCTACTTTCTCCTGATATCCAGCAGTTCAACCCCTGAAACTCAGGTAGCTGAGTTGTCTCTGCAGCAAGGCTGAAAGGAGTGAGGCAGAGAGCTGGGTAGAGGTTGTATCCAATTGTCCTGATCCCATTTAGTCTTGGGTAAATTTTCGGGTCTTCAAGCATTCCCCAGCTTACACAGCTTTTCCAGATAGGGAACAAGTTGATCAAGACCTCATGTGACACGGGAGGCAGGAGCCTTTGTTAGCCAACTTACGTGCTTGTGAAGACCATGACTTTGCTTCTCCTCAGAGTTTGCTCAGAAGTGCTGCAAAAATGTCTCGTTCTCTCCTTTTCTTCCAAGTTGCTCTTCTAATACAGGCGGCGCAGGCCTGTTACTGATCTTCTTCAACACTTGGCCAAAACCATGGGCACAGACCACAAAACGTTCCGGGCCGTAATTTCATTACTGTGTCAATACTGCCTGTCCCTTCGGATCACCGTCTGCTCTGATAACGTGTCTTGGTGAGGCTGAGGCATAAATGAAAAGCAGCTGACTTGAGATTAGTGTGGTCAAAGCAACTTCAATGCAGGTTCACGGGCAAAAGCCCGTGATAAGGTTTGATAAGTTGCTGAGGAGGCACCACCTCAGCTACAGCTCTCTCTGCCCAGTGTGATTCTGTTGCAGCTGGACTATCTGCTTCTCAGTTCAGCTTGCGAAACAATTACGCTGTTCCCTACCAAAAAAATCCTCCAGTATGTGTCTAAGCTGTGTGACTGCATCTGCAAAAGTGGGGACAGAAGGCGATTCTTTGCAGCCCGTAGTTTATATCGGACATAAATGTAGTTGGTTGAAATTAAAAATTGTTGTAATTTTTGAAGTTCTTCATCACCCTTTGAAAGTTTGTCACATACTTTATAAAGGCTCAGAGTCCAGACAAATCGCACTCTCTGTACGAAACTGGGTCGGGATACTGTGTAATTCCTCCCCTGTGTGTGCCTCTTGTCTAACTCAAAGCTCTTTGGGGGAAGGTGATGTCTCTTAATCCATGCTGCGAGACCAGATCCCGCTTTTGCCTGAGATGTTGAGATGCCTGTGAAATATGAAAAACAATTGCAGCCATGCATGACTGATTCAGTTCCAATTTTTTAAAAAAGCATTTCATTTTACTGTCTCATTCAAGAACAAGAAAGCAAAAATAGGCCATTTTAAGGAAATGATGCATAATTATGGATCTTCAGCACCTGAGCACTGAGCCCATCGCTGATGGAAGCTTGAATATACTCAGTACTTTCTCAAGAGATATCCAAGGGGCAGGAGAGACTAGTACCTTGATCAAAGTTGTGTTCTGGTCTCAGGTGACTTGAGGATTCTTCTGGAAGTTTAGTGTGGTGGAAATGTATAACGTATTGTTAGCCCAGGTACTCCTACGTATAGCCATTGTTTCAGTGAATCCCCTTTCTTTTAAGCTGGAAGAGGTAAGGCCAGTGTGCCGCACTGGAAAACTTTGAAATATGCCCAGTCTTCCTGAAGAAGCAATTTAAAATAATCCATTATCTTGTTTTTGAAGAATTCACACTGCAGGACTAGCTGCGGGTTGTTCTGAAGGACAGAACGCATCCTGAGTAACAGCTTGAGTGAGAACTACCAAACAATTTCCCTAAGGCTAATAATTTAGACAATTGAATTTGATCCTCTGTAAATACGTCAAATGTCCTAGACAAGTGGAAATGCCCCCGTTGTTGTCTTTTTGCTGACTACATCCCTCTTGGTCTTTATGGAAGGACCTCTGAAGAATGTGGCTGAGGAATGGAAAGATGCAGGAAACCAGGGCAGTAGAATTTTTGTGATGCTATCGTCCAAAAGAGAAGAACAGTTGTCTGCAGCTACCTGCTCTCCTGTCCTCTGTGCCTTCACCTCTGGCTATCAGTCTTTGAGATCAGCTTTTTTGTGTTTTCTTGAGCGTTGAAACTTTTTCAGCAGTGTTAAGTCACCTTATTTTTCATACTTTGCCACAGCCTCCCCCCCACCCCCTCAACTCCTACAGATTTATTCTGCCCATGATCAGTTTCTGCATCAGTTTGGGTGACCTTGATTCCAGCTGCAATTTTGTGACTTCACTTTTCTTTGTGTTTCCTTCTCACCCTTTCTCCGCCTTGCCTGTTCAAGACTGTATGTCTCTACCTTCCCATAGAATTTTTCCATAAGGATATAGCCTGTGGTATTATTGTTTCATATTCTGATAAATATGTGTGTTTAAGTGTGAAAGTGTGTGTGTCTGCAGTACCAGAAATGTCCAAACCCTTTCCAGGTGTGTGAGAATCAGTCCTGTGCTTGAAACTGCTTTACGTTTAGAAAGACTGCTCCTGCCATCCAGCACATCGTACCGAGTCCCGGTCTTGACTGGAGAGCTCAAACCACGTGGACGGGTTTCTCTGTGCCGTCCTTTTGCAAAAGCAGTTGCTGGATGCTCAGTAGTGCTGAAAAATGGCATAAAGCAGCAAATGTGGAGTTTTAATTTTGGAGTTACAAACCCACCAAAACCCAAGCCCCAAAACCCAACCTTTACCCATACGCATTTTTTATTCTTTCAGTGTTCCATACTTGTTTTCCTTTCATTTAGCTTGTTTGTTTAAAAGCGCCCTCACTAACTTTTGCTTTGACTCCATGTCGGCTCATTCCGCGCGACTCTCTAAAGCTTATATTGCTTTTTCGATTGTTTAAACTCTCGCTGCTCCTGTATCTAAATGTAGGAGCGTGGTCTTAAGATGATGGTCTCACTTTCAAATGGGAGTATCAAAAACACTTAGCAACATGCCTGCAAAGTGATTTTAAATCCTCTGATAGAAGCTATCTATTATAATCGCTCCAAGTACTATTATTAACGTCTGCAGCCTCTCCATTCTGTTTTTGCTCAAGCCATGCTCAAGAACAATTAGCTGTTTGTTTGACCCACATTAAAGCATCAGCTCTCCATTATGATAACAGTGGACTGACGAAGAACAACACATAATCTTCAGATTTAATGGGGCAGAAGACTGCAAAGGGCCAAACCCATCTTTATGAAATGCCCTGAAGTCAGCAACTTTATGCAGAGGTGGATCTGGCGCAACACGATTTCTATAGCTGTTAGCTGGTTGTTACATGGAAATCTGGGACTAATATCAATGACATTGCAGCAGATTAGTCATCAACCGCTGTTGGAGCGGCAGATGCTGTGGGGGAACTCAGCATCACAATCTCTGTTGTCTTTAGGGGAGCCACAATAATTTTATCCTGTCTGTTGGTGCGCATGCAAATGAGAAACAAAGAATCTGAGGAACACGCGCACGTATTCCTCACTTGCTCTACTGCTCATCATTAAAAATTATCTATGCAGGGACTGTTGTTTTATTGGGAGCTGACCGATACAGCAGCGCAGCGGTGGATGGACACAGTAGGGAGGACACGGTAGTGCACGGTATATACTAATTTTCTGACTAGAATGGTTGGTGTGACGCACTGTAAATGGAATTGCTTCTTGTCTTCTATGTCTGTAGAGCATAACCTGCAAACACAGTGCACTCCGAGATCCTAAGGCTTCACGGGTCTATGTTGGTCCAATAAACGGCATCGCGTTATCTATTTTATGCTTCTATCAAACGCAGAACACGTGCTGCTGAGAAACAAAGAGGACATGCGTTTAGTTTCAGGTATAGGCCTTTGCAACCACTTGGGAAGAATATTCTTGATTGAGAACCAAAACATTCCATGATGCTTAACAAACCTGCAAATTGAAAAATCAACATCTGCCCTGTGTAGCAACATAGCAGGAGAGAGAGACCTGTAGCCTGAAAAATGCAAAATATTCCTTAAATCGTATTTCTGTGCATTTACAAAATTACTACTCTCTGAATCAAAAGTCTCAAGCTGTTTTTATATGGGAGCATACGTGGTGTCGATAGACAATATCCCAGCCTGGAGCTGTGCAGGAAAAGCCCTGCTGCATAACGTAACGGACGGTCCTTTGAGTGGGAAGCAGCATCTCAGTGAATGCTCCTGCAACAATAGTTTAAAATAATTGATTAGCATCTTTAAATCACCGAGGACGACTAACTCCGCTGTAGAAGCCCCGCAACTCCTGCGATCACAGTTCCAGTCCTTACTTGAACGTTTTAGTTCTCACCTGAGCAGTCAAGGGAAGCGAGCGGAGCGCAGTCCCCACTCCAACAGATGAAGGCACTACTCGAAAAGAAACGGAGAGAAACCTGTGATTATGCAGTTACCGGAACGCTGGCTGCTCGCTTAATGTCTGCGTGGGACTTTTTTTTTTTTCGTTCCCCTTATTTACATATCACAGTCATGTCTTTATAAAGTTACTTTAAATAATTTATTAGATTGATCTTTTCAAATCCTGCTCCGGCTCGATGTCAGAAGGAAAAGTTAGTCAAACTTATTTAAAGGGCATTTACCTGCCTCGCTGCTGATATTCTAAAAATACCTCCGTGTCCATACTATTATCCATTCTTCACGTCCAATTGCTCTGTTATGGTAATAGTCAGGAGCACACCATGTAGTAATTACTTACAGCTGACTTAAGAAAAGAATATTCAACTCCCCCACTGTTCCACTAGAAGGTCTTTATGCACTATTAACTCATTCCTGTTTATTAATACTCTACTGGTAATTCTGGCTGCTGCCTTTTAGGTTTGTAATAGGAGGACTATTAAACAGCAATTATTGACCATATGGGTTAGTGAATATTTTTGGTGGTTGTTGGGTGGTTGTTTTTGTTGTGGGTTTTGGTTTTTTTTTTTATCCTTTTAAGTTGTTTTTAAGGAGCTGCATCACAATATAGCAGTGCAAGTTTACATCTGCCTGGGATTAACAGCTTTGGCAGCGTTCCCCACCTAGAAAACGCAAATTCCATATTCCAGAAATATCAGCTGAAGCTGTGAAAATAAAGAACAATTTAAAAAAACAGGGAAAAGCTGTGCCAGACAAAGTAAAAATCTTTGTCATCTTTTTTTTCCCCTTTTTTCCCCCCAGCACTACATGGTTTGATCTACTTTCTTGTTTGTCCATCTTTCTGTTTCTATTCCTTTGTCATTTTTTTTCCCAGTTTTTTGGGTCTTGTCCTAGAATTTTGAAATGGTCCAGTGTAAATTTCAAACTGAAAAAAAACTTCTGGGAAAGTGTGAATTATTGTACTTCTAAGAAATAGAACTCTGGCTGCCTCAGTTAGACTGCCTAGTGAGAAGATTGAGGAGAGACAAAATTACAGCAATTATCTCTCAAATAACTGGGCTGAAAAAATGGTGTCACCCTCCCCCCCCTTCATCTCCTGCTTTTTTTTTCTCCTTTTTTTTTTTAATCTTCTTAAAATCTAACTGCAGGTCCTGCCTTTGCCAGCAACTCTAGCTGCCACTCGTGAGGTTGGTAGCGGTGAGTCCTTTTCCCGCTGCTCCGCTCGTGGTTTGGGCATCCACTTTCAGTATGGTGAGAAAATAAAGCAACTTGGAAGATGGGGCAGGGGGATATCAAGGAGAGAAGGCACGAATTCTAGACAACAAGATTCTAAACAAGAGTGATTGGATGGGTGAGTTGATCATCACAAAAGCGCTGTGCTACAAGCAAACATCTCGCAGAACCTGTTCTCCTTTCTAAGTTCTTGTTGAGCTTGTCTCTCGTTGAGCTACTGAAGGAAAGTCAAACTTTCAAAGCCAATTACTTGTATTTGCCACCGACTCTGCTTTTTTCTAGAACGTTCTTAGTCCTGTAATACTATTCTTACACTTTCTTAGTTCTCCTGCTGGTGTGTGTTTGACTTGGATTACGAGTCTTAGCTGTCTCGGTGCGGTCTCCTGAGCTGATGACCAGTAACAGCTCCAGTTAGATACGATTGTGGCACAGTTGTTTCTGTTGATCATTGCACCATTCAAAAATCTCTGCAATACTAAAATAACTCATGTCAAAATTAATTAACATGAAATTTGAAACCTGCTACTTTATTAATAATAAAACACTCTGGTTTTTCTTTTTTCTCTTTTTTTCCTCCTTCATTTTTTTTTCCCCTTCCTCCCCCTCCCCCTTTTAAATTGAAATGCTTTTGTGGACTAAGAAAACAAATTAGAAAAGATGCTTTGATACGATGTCATCACAGAAGTAGTTTCTAACAGTTCAAAAACTAACAAATTATGTTTTCCTCATTTACTGCTTGACTTCTCCAGACACAGGGGCCTTTAGTTCAATCATGTATAGACCAGCGTTATGCTGGTATGAAGGTGTGCTGACACCACACTGGAAATAATTATGTAGCAACCACTAAAAAAAATCTGTCCGGCTTCTGGGCTGTTAAAAGCAAAGTAGAGGCTCTTTTCTGTTTACATCTCTCATACCAGGTTGCCAAATTGTTATTCACTCTAAAAATAGCCTCCATGTCACGCAGTCTTTTGTTCTATGTGGCTGCTGGAGCTTTTGGTGTAAAATCTGTGTGTGATACATTGCACCAAAAGCGTTCCCTCCTTCACCAATTATTGCTTGGGAAGCTGGTGCATTTCAGTGTGGTGCTTCTAGGTCCTGAGTGCTGTAGAGACTTTTCTCCACCAGTTGGGCAAGTGAAGAAAGGAAGAACTGAAGAGATGTACGCTTGGTAGAGAACTGTGGCACTAGTGTATGACAGGAGGTCCTCGCTCGTGGACTTGCCCTACCTTGCCCAAAATAGCTGCACAGCACCGGTAGGAATCTGTTGAGTCGTGTTAGACACGGGGGCTGAAGGTGTAAAAAGGCGATGTTGTTCTTTCTGTGCCTGGCTTCTTTGCCACACTGCTGGATTTTTTTGGTCTTGTATAGACTGTCATTTCAAGTTTGAAATAAAGGAATAGCTGGGAGTCCTGAGTGAGATGGCCCCTGATGCACTGCAGGGCTGCGCAGGCTCTCTGAGTATGGGCCACATGCAAAATTTACATGAGGTTGATGTCAGAGCCATCAGGAGGCTGCCACAGTGACCGGGCTTGAACATTGGAGATTTGTGAGGAAGGGCCTTACCTCTGAACCCCAAAAAGCGAGAGCCGAGTTTGTATCAGTTAAATGCCTCGATTCTCCCATCCCTAATTTAAAGCTGCCCTGAAATAGTCTATTACATTCGAGTAAGAGAATGTTCAGAAATTACATTTTTACAGGTTAAAACTGACGCCGCTGTTGGTACGTAGCGTAGTCAATCTGGTAAATTAGTAGAGCATGATATTCTTAGAGAAAGTGGAGTGCAGGAGCAATCCCTGAACACGCTTAAAGAAAAATGTGCGAGTGATTCAGCTCTTCTCGCTGTTGCAGGGAAGAGATTAGAGGTGTACCACTCTGTCAGTTCATCTCCTTAACTCATAATATATTATTTATTACAAGGATTTGGTTCTTAAGCCTGTCTTCTTTTTTTTTTCTTTTAAGATATCACTGACTATTTGATCTTGAGGGTTTGTTTTTTATTATTATCATTATTGTTACGTACAGGTATGTGGGGAGGGAAGGATTTTGGGCCGCAGCAAACCCCAAGCTTTTTAACACATGAAGTGTCAGTGTTTTCATCTTGTTTTGTCACTTTTTACATCACACGCTGATGGTGTGATTGTGGTAGGTTCACGTACATCTGGGGTCCCCCGTAGTCTCGCTTTTCAGGGGCTTTCTGACTCTGTTATAATTTGTTTTTCCCTTTTCTGTTATAACCAAGCACCAGCTCTCAGTGTGAGATGTAAGCTGATGCACCATCTGTATGTTAAATGATAACGCCTCACCTTAAAAACCCAGCGTTAGGCTTGTTGGGCTGCACATTCCCCCTCCTGGGGTCCTCCACTGCCCCTGCCTGTCTCTCACACACGTGTACACACACACACACGTGTGTGTGCGCGCTCCTCTGGCAAGCAGCTTTTTTTCTGAGGGCACAGTGCAGCCCCGGCAGGAGTGCTCTGTGTTTGTGTTTGCACTCGTGAGCGTGTGGCTGCCGTGACTCGGAGCACAAGCGGCTTTCCGTGCCTGCAGGAAGCTGTGCCAACGGGGAGCAGGAGGTGAAAACGGGCCAAACAGCTACCAGATACTCCCAACACTTTTATTTTCTCTGGCTAAAGCTGGTGGAAATGGATGTGGCCTGTTAAGCTGCCGGGTTTCCCATCTCGCATTTAGTATCCAAATGAGATTTTACAGATAAATGGTAGCTCTTAGTGCCATCTGGCAGAGGATGGCCACGGTGAATCCGTGGGGCTTCTCCAGTGGATTTGGAGGGGCAGCACTGCATTACTCTCTTGCCATCTTGTTCTCGTTCCTCATGGGGTCGGGGGGATGAGAAGAAGTGGCAGGGGGTCTAGAAGGGTGTTCTTTGATTTGTCAAGTGTTTAGAAGAAGCTTTTCATTTAAAAGGAAAGGAAGTCTTAAAGAAAAAGTGACTTGCAAGAACTAAAACAACAACAAAAAAACCAAATCAGACAAGAATAAACTTTCAGTGTCGTTGGCAGTCTGAGAGCAGAAGTGACACGGCTTTGTTCAGTTCTCCAAAGGGTAATCTGAGCGTGTTGATTGAAAGAATTGGACTGGCTCATCACCTCAGCTAGATATAAATAAAAAGTATTAAAGGGAAATGTAGCAATATGACATATCCCCATTTTTTTCTCTCTTTGCCCCTCTCTCACCAGGCTGTGGATGAGAACAGGAGGAGGAGGAGATGGTGCCACCATCCTGTCTCAGCACCAAATACTGCCCTGGAGTTGTATGTGGTGCAGGCAGCATCCCCGTGTGGAGAAGCAGAGAGTGCTCCTGCAAAGTGTAAGTGTCTGCTCTGTTCCATTCCTTCACAAAATAAACCCCCGTGTCTCTCTTAACTGGAATTTTCGTGAAATTCCTTCCTAAAAGCTGTTTCGGGATCAGAGAGAATGCACCTGCTTTATAACTTGCTGTGGCCATTCGAGGTCTACGCTTCCTTCCCCGTCTGCCGTTCCACTCTTTTGTCCGTCCTTGCACTGACTGAACCATTTTGGGTTCATTTTTTTATAAGTTCTGATAAATCTTTCATAATAGGTTTTGGGTTTTGCAGCTTAACGATATCAAATCCTTCCTGAGATTTATTGTCAGTTTGACTTGACCTGGGGGTGAGAACTTAAAACATTTGATGGAATTTGTTGCAGAATCAGGGGATGTTGTGAAAGTTGCTATTTTTGGTTTCTGTTTCTCTGTACCTGGAAACTGTAGATTTAAAAAAAAAAAAAAAAGAAACTATAAATAATGTGTTCTTGGGTTTTCAAAATATGATGAGTGTGTGTGTTTCATGAACTTTGGTTTCTGGACAACCTGGTTTGTACCAGTCGTGGTAAAAAGATGCAAAGACATCCAAAGTTTTTAACTTTTAGAATTCCTTAGAAAATCCCCACCTCGCGGCGAAGGTGTAGACTGCCGTGGTGGGCATTTAAGCTGTTGGTAGTCAGTTTGTTTTCTGTGGTCACCTTTCACAGACCCTATGGAGGGGTTCACAGACCCTTCCAGCCTTTCTGGAAACGCTGCTCTGTACAACCATCTGTGGTTGCAAAGAGGGCAATCGCTGAACTGGAGCTGGTGTGGACAAATGTTTCTAGGAGACGGGCCTGGTGTTGGCCCAGGTCCTTTTTGTAAACTACAGACTGGGTTGTTGGCTCCCTTCTGTTGCACACAGCCAAGTACTTTGGCTGTGCCGCCGCTCCAGCTAACTGGAAGAGGCAGGCCCCTCGCAGTGAGTGGAAGAGATGCAGTCTAGCAAATGGTATTTCGTCCAAACGGGGCCCCCCCCACAGCGTGTTTCTGGGCCTGCCCCGCCGCTCCAGCTAACTGGAAGAGGCAGCCCCATCGCAGTGAGTGGAAGAGATGCAGTCTAGCAAATGGTATTTCGTCCAAACGGGGCCAAAAAGAAATTAAGTTTAGCAAAGAAAACAAGTTTCATCAGCTAAGGCAATAAAGCGCGGTCCCGCAGCAAGTCAATAACGCTCAATTGACAGCCAGTCAATATTTGTACTGGATTAACTTTTCAAGGAATGAGGAGATTTCGGGGGGTTTTATGTAAACACTGTAAATAGGTTGGGACACTAAAGTATGTTTACAAATACCGCATGTCAGATTAGATTAGAATCACTTCCAGGGAGCAGGATTTTTCCTACCGCGAAAGAGACGTTTACATCTTGCGAAATGAACACAGATATACATTTTTTGTTTGTCAACTATATTAAAAAAATGTAGCCGGGCAGATCTTGTGGCAGCGCTGCACAGAAAGGACAACTTCTGTCTGGGGCCAGATCCATTCATCTTCTGTACGCGCCGCTCCTGAGCTCTGCCAGGTAGAACTATAGTTCAGATGGCGTCGTGGCTGCAACTTGAGTATCGTGAACGCTGTGTGAATTGATCTAGATTTTCAGATCGATGTAATGGGAAAAACTATTAAGCAAAATGCTCCGTGTTTGTGGTACCTGCTCCTTGCTGCAGGATCGGGCGATATGCGTGGGGGGGAGTGTGGGGAGACCAAAGCGTGCCGGTTGCTAATGTCGGTAGCGCTGTTAACGCTCGGCTCTGTCCATTTGTTTACAAGTCTTGCAGATACTCCGAGGCATGCCTAGCGCCCACTTTAACCAATAAAAAAATCCATTTACTGTTTCCAAAACTGGAATCAGAGTGGACAAGCGTTTCAAGAAGGAGAGTTATTTACAGTGGCTTTTTATTTTCAAGATGATGTCCCCAGTTTTCCTGACTTGCTCCCTTATTATAAGAGGCTGGTATCATTTCGAGATTCCCACTTTCCTTGAAGTGAGAGGGTGATTCTGCCTGTCCCCAGGCATGGAAACAAGGACAAGCAGAAGCTGGCACTACCCAGCTCAGCAAAACAGCCCAAGCAGGTCTGGTTTCATGCCCGTGAAACACCTGCGTAGCACTGGTGGAACACACACAGGTACCACATCACTAAGAACCCCCCTTGATGGAAGGTAGATAACTGTGGTTTATTTTTATTCCTTTTATTTCTTCTGCCCTTATTTTTTTCCTTACAAAAGGTAATTAGGCTATAAACAGAGGTCTGACAACTAATTTTATCTGCAGCAAAATTAATTTCATGAGGAGCAGATAATTTAGCTGAGCAAAATTAAAAAACATATATTTTAATGACATATTAAAAACACAAAATCTGATTTTTTTTCCTTCTGAACCTCTTATACCTAGCTGTTTTGATATGTGTGGAGATGCTCACTCATTCGGTGAACAAACGTTCTACTTCAGTATCCTTCCAGCAGGCCACGCTGGTCTCAGCCTGCAGTACGACGTGGCTTTTCATTTCCTCTCTCTTGTTCTCTGGTTCCTTTCAAGCAAGAAATGATCTGAGGGAAAAGACGTTGCTTTTCTTACCTCTAAATTTTCATTGACATTAATAGGAGACAGGTGGCCAAATCCCTGCACGCAGCTTTGAAAATTTAAGGTTTAACTTTTTTTTTTTCTGGGCAGATTCTTCCATTGCTGGAGTTGTGAATCCTCTGAAAAGGTATTAAATACGCCACCGTACCATGTCAGCAGTGCCTAGAGAGTTTATCTACAAAATTATCATCTACCTTCCAAATCTATAACCCTTAAATACTGATTGGTTAAAAGGTAGTGGATAAAGATGGAGACAGTGGAGCAGCAGATTACCCTAATGAAATAAAAAGACTATTAACAGAGCTGCTCACAGTCCTGGAGATGTTGGTTTGAAATACAGATGTCTTAACCAAAGTGCTATGTCTGATTTTTTGAATGCATTTAAATAAATTACCAAAGAGAAAGAAAGCAGAGAAAACCTCCGCGCATTTCAGACAGTAAATTTCCATTTATCATAAAATTATTTTATGCATTTCAGTAAATAGTTGGAACTTTCAAAGATCTATTTCAGTGGATAATGAGAAGTTGAGCACCGTATTCTCTGCTGAGAGTGCTCCACCGGCACACGTGTGTGGTTTTAAACCCGTGATCATGTGGGTGTACATCAGCGTGAGGGTGCGTGTGGTGAAAGATGGGAACATGGTAACTGCGTGAGGGGAAAGCAGGGTTACCAAAGCCAGGACTTGTGCTGAAAGACACCTCAAAAATTTTGAGTTTGTGTTTTATTGGTTGGGTAGAGTGTTTCTAGATGATGGGTTTTGGATGGCGAAATTTAAGGTCATATTGACCCAAACCCAGGTCTTATTGGTTGGTTGGGGTCAAAGCAGTCAGGTCATAGGGCCCGGGATCTGTATCGTGTGTCATGCAGTGTATGTGGTCTGTTCAAACCCAGCATCGCGGAGTAGATCCCCAGACTCTTGGTTTAATTTGGAGCCCTAGGATCCACTAGACAATCATCCTGCTTAAAACCAGCCCAGGTCCACCTGGGTTTGAATCTCTCGGAAACATTTTATTTAGCATTGCAGGCCATATGCTTATTAACGTTCGGTAAGAGCACGCTGCCAGGAACGCCGCTTGGAAAAGAGCGACATTTGTCACTAGCGCTTTTAATGTAGAGTGGGAATTTTTATCCAGCCGAAGGCTGAGTTGTGGTTTATTCTCTCGGAAGAATTTCCCACTGAGTGACGGCTAAGCTCGGATTGAGCTAATAACCCATGCCCTGGGTTATTGGAGTCACGGAGACAGAGAGAGAAAATAGGGGGGGTAACGTATTAATTTTCATCAGTTATGGACAATACTATTAAATTACCGACTCTTGTTGAAATAATGTGTCACCAACTAATAATGTCATTTCAACTTCCTAAACTTCCCTACCTAAAAATTTTGATTTAAAAAGAAAAGATTTCAGAATGTGTGGAAAAGGTTTTGGCGATATAACTAATTGGCGTGGAGGGCCTTCGCTTTTGTTTTTGTTTTAAATTGCACCTAATTGTAAGTTGCTGTGTAAATGAGGTTTTAAAGTTTTTAACAGTGATGTAGATAAATTCGGAATTAAAATTGAGATCTGAAATGTTGTGTTGCTCCACTTTTAAAAATAAGTTCCCTTCTCATTTGCAATTAAAATGCCTAGAATTTGCATAGAATGTGTGAAATTAGAGATAATTGAGAAACAGTAGCTATAAATATGTCTACTCCTTTTGAAAAATAAATAAAATGTCCACTAAAAGGGTGTGAAAGCCATACCCCCTTCTCTTGTTTCTCACATTTGGATCTCTGGCATTTTTCACACTTTTATAGCTAATTTTTATTGCAAAACAATATGTTACATTTGTGGCAGTTGTGGGAATGCAGAATAGCCCCTGGCAGCTCCGTAAAAAATGGAATGCTAGGAACACATTTAGAAGAATACAGCTTTCAATTTCATCCCCAGCACTGATGTCGCAGAATCATATTAAGTGTGATCTAACCAAAAAAATGAGAAAAGCAAATGTTATGAAAGATTCTTTAAATAAGCTATTCTTTAAAGGATATTCATTCTATCCCGCCTCTCATGTTTTCATAACATACCGAGTTGTCATGATACAGCGTGTTTTCAGGGAGCGCGGCGCGAATCAAAACCCAGGTTAGCGCCGCTCCTGGGACGTGTTTCCAGTGCCACCGCTGCTGCTCCACCCGCCGCCGCGCGGATAACCACGTCAGCCTGCGGTCGGGCGGGGG
>NW_010401938.1:59005-73179 GCF_000710305.1 Buceros rhinoceros silvestris
CCCCGCTGCCGCCCCCCCCGCCGCTGCGCGGATAAACACGTCAGCCTGGGGTGGGGCGGGGGGGGACCCTCGGCGGAGCATTTCCCAGTCCCGTACTGGAGAAGGACCTCCAGGCTCGTGTGTCTGTGCAGGGAAGGTTTCACTTGCATTTCCGCCCAGGGTTTCGTGCTTTTGCTGGTGCTCGTTTCGAAACAGTTGGGGAGAGTTACGGTCCGTCAGCCAGCGGGCAGTGCTGGAGGAAATCCCTTCTTCCCAATGCGGTGCCAGCCCCTTCCCGCACTCTGATCTCCGCTGGCCCAGCATGTCTGCGTCCAGCTCTGTTGCCAGCACCTTGGTTTTTTGGCTGCAGAGCAAAATGCTACTGCTGTGCAACCCAGTTGGCACGAGGAACTGTATCTCTCACGGATAATAGAGCTGGAGAGACGGACCTCTACCGTAGTGTCAAATCGCAGCTTATTAGCGTGTGCTCCCGTGAATGTCTGCCGCGAGCAGGAGTATCTCATGTGCAAACTGCAAAGACATTCCTCTAGCTCCAGTCTTGGAACTCGGAAAAATATTATTCCTCTAATACCCCATGCGTCTCTGCGAGTGAAGCTGCCCTGCGACGTCCCCTCATTTTCAGCACTGCGCAGCGTTTCTGTTACGGGGGGACACCAATCGACCTCAGGAAGAGCTGCTTTGGTGTAGGGACGGGCAGCTGTTCAACCCCTCTGCGTCCAGCACGAATGCCCACCGCAGCGTGACGCGCCTCCCGCAGAACTGGATCGGAAGGGCTGGGTGAAGGCTACGGCACCGACTCGTCAGTGCTCCCTGTCCTGTAATGTTTTTTCTGGAAATCCTGTTTTCTGGCGGCTTTCCTTGCAGACTGAGTTACGCCGAGGCAAAAGAGCTGTCCTGAGGGTAACAGAAATTCAGCAGGTTTCGATGCTGATGGCTCCTGCGGCAGTTCTCCCTCTTCTCGGTTGCAGAGGGTTTCTCAAGACATTTTGTTGTTCCCTGCTTTGGGAATTTAGTTGTTTCTCTACCCCGCTCTCTCCCCCACCTTGAGTGTGTTTCTTTCGTAGATCATCACTATGCTGTATTTTTGGCAGAGGTGTGGAGGTGTGCCGCACTCGAGTGCCTCACTTCACATCTTACCTGACTCCTGATTTGGGGATGAGAATTACGAGGAGGAGACGGATTTCCAGGATGCATTTGAGGAGTGCTGAAATGTTAATGCATTAAGGCTGAAACTGTGGGATTTAAATCACTACGTTGAGCAGCATATAGTACAGAGAGATTGATCCCAGAAAAGTACCAGCGAGGTTGTGTCTCATACAGGCCTAACCACTATGGAGTCATTCTTCAGAGACAGACCAAGCGACAGAAGAACCACAGCCTTACCTGCAAGGTGCCTTTTCATACGCGCTTTCTTCTCTCCTTTTAAGTTGTCCTCAAGGAAAAATAAGAGCAAAAAGTCCCTGTGCTTCTCACTGCACATCTACAGCACTTCATAAATAATAGTCGCTGTTTTAAAAGCAGGGGACAGGCAGAGGGTTACAATGGATGAAAGCTAGTTAGTGAGTTAGCTAGATAAATGCTTAAAAGAACAGCAGCACGGATAATCCTGCATTTATTTCTGGGGGATTCACCAGCTGACCCTTTTCTGCCTTTCCTGAGCTGTGTTCCTTGAGTCAAAGCAAGGGCTGTGCAGAAACCTGAAAAACAAACCTGCAGGCGCGGGCTGTTGCTGTGATTGCTGCGTGTCCCTCCTTCGGCTCATGGCTTCCCTTCCCGAGCATCCGCCGTCTTTTCTGTCCAGTGCGGAGGGGCCTGGAGAGCGATCTGTTGTGGAGAATCTCCACCGTGCAGAGAGAGCCAGGTTTGCTCTAAACTTACTGAGTGACACGTGCAAAATTGATCATTTTAAGAGCCTTTTGTACAACACAAAACTTCAAGCAGAGAACCCAAGGCATTTCCTTTCATCAACCTGGTTCTAATTTGATCAAAGCACTAAAAAATTCAACCCGCCTTATTTCCTGTCCAGTTCTTTTACACTTTACAGCACATTATAGATCAATCTCGTGTCCCTGAATTTTAAGAAGCAACCGGTTATACAATTGGATCAACGGTCGCCAATCAACCGGCACAGCTCCGCGTTGTTACTACGCTGACGCTTGTTTGGAAGCTCGTTTTTATTACGTGTGTGACTGTATTGTCCCTCTATACGTATCAGGACAGCCGAATGAGCCTCTTAAGGAAAATGAGGGTTCAGATAATACTGACGGGGTAGGTAGACTGGCAGAACTGAGGATTCACCCCTCTTAAAACCGTGTTGCCTGGCGGCACGTTTTCAGGAGGAAGGGGAAGAGCCGGAGCTGTGTGCTTTCATCAGTGGTGAAGCTGACCACTGTGTGTGCTTCAGACAAGGAAAAATCCAGTGTGTTTCCCGGCCTCAGACGTTACATGAGAACTTTGCGTTACGCAGGTCTTTAAATCCCAATCCTCCCCTCTCTAAACTCCCTCCTCATAGACATACCCCCCTCCAAATTTCAAACCAAAGCCGTTCTGCCTCCTGCACATGCAACGCACCTTCCTGGTGCATTGTGCTCTTGGTGTTTGCACGTGACAAAAGCAGCACTATTTCATTTCAGCAATTTATGCAATTATACAAGAGTGATAAAAAAGTGAAGTAAATAATATTTTTCCTCCCAAAGCCTGATGTTAGTGTTCTTTGAAAGACCTTGAGTCTTGTCTCAGTAGTATCTCCATAAATAAAACTGAGTGACAGCCTTTTAGAAAACTCCATGGTTTATACCATTAATTTACAGATAAGCATTGTTAGTCAAATAAGCATTTAATTCCCCATAGCCTGAGTATTTCAATACCTTGTAGCAAACAAATAAATAGAATGTTCACAATGGCAAACAAATTACAGAAAACATTCCATAGGGTTGACACGTGAACTCGTAACCTCTTAGGTAAAGGTGAGTTAATGTAATTTCATTATTATATGGACCTCCCTCCTTTTTTTTTGTTCGTATGTAATTCATTCATATACATTAGCTTGAAAGAATTAAACCTGTAAATCAGAGCTTGGGCAATAATAATAATAATAATAATATATAAAAAAGGGTATGATTTCTTCTGGTTTTACCACTCTCAGACATTTACCGGTGCATACCTGTTTCTTTCTTGGCTTTTTGTCTCTCTCTCTATGTATATGCACAGAGACACACATATTTGTGTATGTTTTAGGCAAATCCGTGCTTTACAATACAGACATTTTTAAAGTGTGTGCGTTTAATATATTTTACGTATGTGTAGGCACAGCCGCAGACAAAAGCATACGAGCGTAAAACTGTAGCGTCTCTCCGCAGCAGCCCGAGTCTGTGCCCTACAGGACTTCACCAGCAAAAGCTCAGGAGCAAAATGCAGCGTTAAGCTGCTCACTGTAATTAAAATTGCCCAGTAATTTTTGGACAAAGTGGTAACATGCAGATGAGGAGATGCATGGGTTTGGAAGTCTGTGCGGTTTTTCAGGAAAATATTCTGGATTTTTTTTTGTTTGCTTGCTTGGTTGGTTTTTTTGGTGAGGTCAGTGCTCCCTTCATGTTGTGTTTATTTAAATCCCAAATCAGAATAGCTCCCTGTCCTTCCTACCCCTGTCTGTTGGGCGCAGGCTGGTAAATCAAGTAAGTGCTCTTATCACTTTGGAAGGCTGTTTTTCTATACTGTGTTTTTTCTTTAGCCATCCGTGCTGTGTTTTTAAGTAATGCAATAAACCTGCTTCACCAGCTTCCTGTACAACACTGATTGTTGCAGGAGGAGCGTGGTCATCTTCATCTGCTGCTGCATCCTTTCTTGGACATGCCCCCCCCAGCAGAGGCACAAAACAAGCCCCCGTGCAGCTGACTGGCACGTGTGGGTGCCAGCGTGTGTGTGCAAACAGAACTAGATACGGAGAGAGCCCGTGCTGCGCACACAGAAATTGTACCATCCTCGACACGAGCCCTGCGCCCTCCTCCTCCCCGCTCTGCCCGTCCCTAGGATAACAGGAGAATTGAAATTCCCATTTCCAGACTCGCTACAGATTAATATGGTTCAGCATAGATACTTATTTCTCTGATAGTTTCCCATGCATCTTCACAGCGAAGCTGATAGAAATTACTACAGCAGAATGCGTAAAGCAGATGTTATCCCATTAATTAGCTCTGGACCTGAGCAGGCTCAAGACTTTCCCATTTTGAGGCCGATAGGAATTGGTCCCAGTGAGCGTGCTCCATATCCACATTTAGTATCATCTCATAAACAGCACTGGAAACACAGCAGGCCCTTGATGAAGATACATTAGCTTATTTCTAATTTAAAGTTATGTTGCTTAACCTTAATGTAATTGGTCACTGGTGACCAACTGTTTGTATAGTGAGTTGATGACCAAAGAGATGTAATAAATTATAAAACTTAATGCTTAAATAGAGGGAACTACTGTTCTGTTAAAAGCCTTGCATGTAATAATGGTAAAATAATTACACCTCAAACAGAAGAGCCTTGGATCTGATAAAGCTAACAAAGTCTTTCAGATGAAGGTGTTTGCAGCCTCCTTTAAAGGACACGTATAAAATATTTTTTTCTCTCTCAGTGCAGTGTCTTATGTTGGCTGAATAGTCAACTTTCAAAGCCCAGGCTAATATCGATTAAAAATAAATAGGTAAATCAAGATACTTTCTTTTTGAGGGGTTGCGGGGATTAAAGTAATTAATTCCTCTGGTTAACAAGAAACAAAAGAAATTTGCACAAATAATTATATTCCGTACCTCGACTCAAAGCCACTGCTAGACATGTTTTAGA
Source organism: Buceros rhinoceros silvestris (assembly GCF_000710305.1). Taxonomy (NCBI): domain Eukaryota; kingdom Metazoa; phylum Chordata; class Aves; order Bucerotiformes; family Bucerotidae; genus Buceros; species Buceros rhinoceros. The sequence goes on from NW_010401938.1 coordinate 63,836, forward strand.
AAAGAGTTGATTAGCTGGTAGAATAACTGGGATAATAATCAACTCTGGAAGTAAGTAATTGACACAACTTTAATGTTTAATAATGAATTGCACGCCAGGGGCAAAACAAAGGGAGAGCCGCCTTCAGAGAGCCGCTTCAGCCCGAAAATTTCTGCTGCTTCTGTGGGGTCGGGGCAAAAGTAACAGGTGGGGTTGCTTTGGAAGCACCCAGGTGGCTGTCCTAATCTACCAGTTCGTGCCTGCCGCAGGGGGTTTCAAGCCTTTTCCCTGCTGAAGACTTAGAGGTTGATTTTAAAAATGTAATGAACACCTACTCTTCTATGTCTGTTTTTGGTTTCTCAAACAGCGTTGTGTTAACAAGGTGTTCATTAAATCAATACAAGCCAGGAATAAGTGTATGATTTGCTTGTCGCGGAAGCGATAATTTCTCTCTCTAAATATTTGCATTTAAAATTTGGGCTACCTTCAAATGCCCTAACTTCACAATAAAGAAATTGAGTTTATTTATTTATTTTTTTAATTCCCGTATTTCATTTCTTACAAGGACTTTCCAATAATTTAAACTATTTACAGTGCCTCAAAGATCATTATTTCTCCGTGACTCCTCAGAGAAATATTGGAGCCACTCTATTTACTGCTGACATTAGATTTACCTTTGAGGACTGGTTTACAAAATGGAGACATTAGGATGTGAAAGTCATTATTTTTTGGACACGGCCAGGAACGCTGAGTTTTTGTGTTTGCTGTATTAGGGTAAACATTGCTATAGCTACTCAGTTTGTTGTGGAAACTTGGAAAGCAGATGCATTAAGGTATTTTGTTTTGAAAAACTCATGGTTCTTTATACAGAAAAAACAGAAATACTGTTTGGGGGCTTGTCACAAATGTATATTTAAAAACAACACCCCCCTCCAACCCGCTGAAAAAAAAAAGCTCTTTGGCGTTCTAAATGGAGGCAGAGAATTACTCAACCAATAGCAAGGCAGGTGGGGTAACGCATCCCGATTCTTCTAATTGAGGCTGTAAAGAAAGATGAGAGAGACGTGCCCTGTTTGTGTCACTGTAGTTGTGATCTGTGAAAATAAACTTTAGAGCAGCCTCTCTTAATATTAAAATGACTCTGTTGCTGTTCAAGTAAAAATCAATACGGCTCACCATTTTAATAAGGAACATGAATCTGAAAATGTGTTTAGTATCAGGTTATATAAACACACCCTAATGAGATACTATAAAATCCATCACATTAAAGGCTGGTTCCTACAAGGTATATTAGCTAAAAATGTTCAATATATTAGGTCAGTGTACAACACTACACATAATAAAGCAGGTCTGTCAAGGCAAGATGCATGTTTTGCCCCTTAAAACTGTAATGTTTTGCACATTTTATAAAGGTTCTTTGAATACATGAATAAGATAAGTTATTCCCATCTCTTTCTTAAGCAATCTCAGAAATGGCTGTGACCTGAAAATTGGAAATCTTGTAAACACCCATCCGAAGAAAATGTGCGCGGTTCTGTCTTAAAGAGATGGTACACGTTTAATTATCCCAACTTCTTCGAGGAGAATACTATTAACATACACATTAGCATCGTCCCATTGGTTCCTCCTGCTGCTCCACCTTAGGGGCAGCAATAGGAGCTAATCTTATTGCTCCCATGCGCATAATAATGAAATTTTGTCTTGTCTCTGAGGCGGTGTTCTTTGGTCTCAAGTACAGCAGGAAACATTTCTTTTTTTAGAAAATTCCTGACCAACTCGTTTAAAAAGATTTTAAAAATTAAAATTCTTCCTATGTGAATACCGGAGCCTGCAGAACATATTGCTTTGACTTGTGAATCAAAATTAAGCAATTGTGCAAATAAATTGCTCTGTATTCACGTATGGAATAGAGTGTACCGGAGCTGTGGGTGTATTCAGCCCTTTGAAAAACTGGAAGCCGTGGATTTAATGTTATTTTTTTTCCTGCAGTGTCCATATAGGCTATTCTCAAAGAATCACATAAGAACAAACAAAAAGATACGGTTTTAATATAAAATACATTTGCCTTTTGCTTGCAGTCTTCTACAGCCTATAATGGGGAGAGGGGGAAAAAAAAAAAACACAGGCAAAAAAATACATGTGAATTCAAGGCTACTGAATTAAGGGAGGTTGTACCAACATTTCCCCCACTGTACATTATTTGTATTCAAGGTTTTTGAAATGACATTGTAATCTGATGATGCACCAGCCTATTATATTGTCTAGCAGGACAAATATCCTTGCGTTTTCTCTGTAGAACTAACACAATTTTTCCATGTCAGAGGTGCATAATATCCTGGCGGTCATAAGGAATGATGCTATTAATCCTCTTGGGCAATCTCCAGGTCTGATTATTAGGGAAATAAATTTGCATGCTGCATATGAGCTAGGTGAATCACCGAGAGCACAAATTATATTTCCTGACAGCAAGTTAGAGAATGGAGCCACATCGCTTTTTTATCTTTTTTTTTTCCCCCCTCTGAAAGCTATAGAATTTCAATTCATTACATGAGATTGGTTAGAATTCAAGTCTCTTTTTAAGTTGATATTAAGTTGAGTCTGTTATCTCTGTGAAGGCTAGTAGGTTCCCCTGAGTATCCACCTAATCACTACTTAAAAAAATCGAAATGTATAGTTAGTGTCATGATTTAGGTACCAGAGCTACTTTATTTATCAGTGCAGAGTGAGATAATTTCAATTTGAGGCTCTGTAGCCCTCATGAATTTAACCATCTTGAAAGCTTTTTTCCCCTCTCTCTCTTTCTCCCTCCCTGCCCCTTTCTCCCTCCTTTTTCAGTCTGCGTATTGTGGTAATGGTTATTCTGGGCACCTGTTTCACTGTTCTCCATGCATTTTCCAGGCTGCTTTATTTATCATTTCATATATTTCATTGTGTATTTTGAAGATTTTGGGGTGAAATGCTGTTTGGATTTCAGTTCAGAAACGTGGCTGTATTCTCCGCGCCAGCAGGACTGCCAGGCATTTCTGCTTTTCCTATCCACGATGAATCTATTTTTATTATTTTTACTGTTTGGCATCCGAGCCACCTTTTTGCGTTATTAAATCTGAACAGGGAGAATGATAGCAAATGAGAGGAGGATAAATGGCTTTATGTCCTGATGTATTAATTAAGCAGACATTTATTATAATCAGGGGCTTATAGATGTCATAAAAAGGTATTTTTTTTCTTCCATGATACGCATCCACGTATGGTAACTTTTGTAGGCTGCTTTGGAAATTTCCAGGTTTAATAGATGTCTCTTTGAAACGCCTGATCACTTGTCGACATCGAGGACAACCCAGCCCTAGAGCAGTGGGTGTAGCTGGGTCCAGCTTGGCATCGAGCGGGGAATGTCTTGATTAAGGGTGGTGGTCTACAAATCCCTACCGAGCAGGCACAGTGTTGACTCTGAAACGTCTCCTGCTACTCAGTGGAGCTGAGCAAAGCTTGGAGAGAACCTCTGCACTGGTCAGAGCCATAGATAGGTGTGTTTGAAACAACCAGAGACAGGTACTACGTCTGATAACGCCAAATCTGCAGCGTTCGTTATCATTTACTTATTCATGACCTACAAGCAACAGCACCGAAAGGAAAGGGATATATCTCTGACTCACAATTTCACGTGTTGCCAAACACACAGCAAAGGAAGCACTTTTAATCATCTTACACAAAATCTATTTAGGATTTGTCTATCCCCCCATCCGCCGGGTTTCTTTATGCTTCCTGCACAGAGCTGGTGCCGTTGCTTTAACAAAGGGCCTTTTGTTTGTTTTCTTTTTGTTTGTTTTTATTAATTTTCTGTTCAGCATATGGGCTGTGCTTGTTCACAGACAGGAAGTATTTCCCACATTTAGGAAAAGGAAATAGCCTTTGGAGAAAATTCAAAGCAAGTCCGTTGGGGAGTGACTTGCCTGTTCACAGTGTTATTTCCTATTCCTGAACAGAAACATTAGACTTATTTTTGGCATCGAATAGCAGCACTGCTATAAACACCAGCTTCTTAAATTCCCATCTTGCAGTGGACGTTTATTCTCGTAACAGAGAGTGTTTGCCGCTCTCCTGAGGTGGGAGTGGACAATTAAAAAAAGGAAGATTTTATCAAAACTGCACAATTGCCTCTCTCCGGTGGGCTGTGACCTAGCCAAGATCCCACGGACACTCCTGAGCTCCAGCAAGGAGAGTGAGGGTCCTGTTTGAATGCGAGCTGTCTGTGATTTTGGAAGTCATCGGCTTGGTATCCAACAGTTCCCATCACAGGGCTCCCTTTTCTCAGTCTGCTGTGGAGGAGGTGGCCAGCAGGAAGGTGATGGCTGTTGTAATGGACACTTCTTTTGGGATGAGGCCCTCGATGTCTTTATAAATGTAATAAGTACATAAGATCAGCTGGTGATATTGCAGAGAGAGTGGAATCTGAAGAACATCAATAGACAGAAAAAAAAACAAATAGAAAAAAATAAACCCAGTCATTTCTCTAGGAAAGAAAAAAAAGTGGGTCTGATCAGTTGTTTCTTTGGATTTCTCCTTGTCTGTTAACGTCCACAGTCCGTCTGTGTCGTAAACCTTGCACCTAGCAGCTCCCTGCAAGCACACAGGGACATCTTCTTAAAGCAGTTGTGCCTGGTGTTCCGCCTTGTCACCTGGCCGTGTGTGTCGGTGCACCAGGATGTAGCGGGGCAGCTTCCTCTGCTGTGACTCCTGCCACGCCACCAAATCCGAGTGTTCTGCCAACCAGGGCGTTCACTGTCATTACGGAGAGCTTCTCCTGAAGGTTCATAAGCTTATTGCAGATGTGTGGCTCAAAGGGTGTGCAGCGTTGGTGCCAGGGGGCTGTTGCTCAGCTCTTACGAGCATGGGCAGCCTTTATAACTCATGGAACTCTACCTGGAGATCAGCTGCTGCGCCATCTGAACTCTTGTGTCTTCTGTTAAACTTCTTATTGGCAGTCTGTAGTTGCTAATATTTTGGTTTTAGTGGGATGAAAAACCCGAAGATACTCTAAACCCCCCAAATAATGAGACATAGCTCCTCCTGTAGCTTTCTTACAGTGGGTTTGAACAGAGAAGGGCACGTGATGTCTAGAAGGGGCCAGTTCTCCCTGCTGCCGGTTCTGGGCTGTGAACCGCGGAGGCTGGCACACACATCTCTACTGCTTGTGGATGCATCCTAAGAAGAAAAGTGAAAGGGAGGGGAAAAGTCCCAAGCCAACCCCCAGCAAACAACAAAAGCCCTCAACCTGGAATATGACCCCCGGGTTGGAAGTGTCAGAGGGAAAAGGCTGGCTGGGTCTGTGCCACCACCTGCAGTCATGTGTAGCTGAAGGCTTTGGCTGGCGTTCTGGGCGACCACTGCGTGCCATCAACTTCTGTTCAGTGACCTGTCATGGCAAAGAAGGAATTTCACATGGCCCGAAAAACTGACAGAACAGTTCACCTTTTGGGGAAACGTAATATTTTCTGATAAGGAGCTTATGTTAGTTTTCTTAGCAAATAGCCTGAAAGCATTTCTGTCTGTGGCATTTCTAGATGTGATAAGTTGAAGGAAACATCCTTGACCATGACTTAACAAAACAGGCCATTTGTTTCATGGGGTAGCTGCTTCCAGAAATGTAAATAAATGGCAACTTAAGGATGATATAAAATAAACGATCAGCGAGACAGCCCAGAGCTGCATTGTTTCAGAAAACACAAGGCGCTATTTATGGAGCTGTAAACAGAGGAGTGTGTTTATTATTGCACTTGGAATTAAATCAGAAAGCCAGAAAGCTGAACTTTTGGGAGAGATGAGTCCAAACGCTACCGGTTCTTTGGGTGGCTGCTCGTGCTGCATGTTTGTTTTGAAATGAATCGGATGTATTTGTGAGGGTGCTGTGCCTGTCTTGCAAAGCCTAATTCTACCACTTGTTTTGCCACCTCCTCGACATGGAGGAAGCTGTAGCGGTGATGGTGAGCACAGCTGGGGTCAAAAAATGTCCAGTTTTCTTTTTGTGTACGAGCCTTAAGCATTTTGAAAGGGTAAATTTGGAGCCAAGTGTGTCTTTGTAGAAGCAGGTCCCAGCCCGAGCCTTGCAGCCAAACCTTTGTGACCTTCTCGGCAGCTGTTCCTGGCTTGTGGCTGAGGTCTGCGGACACTGGGCTGAACCTTGATGCGGTCCTGCAGGGTGGACAGAATCCAAGCCTGGTGCCCTACTGTGGAGCCTGGTTCTGTGGCTGTGGTTCTTCTGGGGTGGATATTTAGACGCTTTTCTTACAGCTTTTTAAGGAAGATCACTAAATTAAATGGCGTTATTGGTAACAATGTGCCACTTGGATTAAAACTGCCGTGCTTTTATTAACGATCTTGGTCATATTCAAAGTCTGGTTTTGCGAGTCTTACCTGTACCCGATGTTCCCCTCTCATGGAAACATGCTCGGCTCGTCTAATGCAGTCATAAAGCGCCTCACGCACCCTTTAGCTGGAAACGCCTTTCCCCTCACGGTTTTACTGGTATTCCTAAACTGTTACACTGCATTTAAAAATGAGTTGCGCGCAGTGACATTAGAGAGGGGGTTAGGCTTTCGGAGCTGCTACCACTGACATATGACTGTAGTGACAGACAGTCAGCAGTATTCAAGCTGAATTAAGCTGAAAAAGCAGCAGACTTCAAGGTGGAGTTTAGGAGGAGGCTGAGCAGCTACATATTTACAAAAGGGATGTCACTGAACCGTCTTTCTACCCAGGGATAGCCTATGGCTACTTCATACTTTTCAACCAGTAGTGGAAGGATTAAATACACCTGAAGTCGGGGCTTTGAGGCCATTTCCCTCTTGTGCTTTCTTTTCCTTACTTGAGCTGCACCTCAGCAGCTATTTTTTTGAAGGGCTGTGAAAAGGGTGGGTATTCTGATACCTTCTATTAGAATGGCGCAGAAGTAGGAGAATCCTCACAGACACGGGCTCCTTTCCCTGCTGCCTTTGAAACGTGAACGCGTGTGAGGCTCCACCAGAAGCAGGCACTGCAGTGGAGGAGGAGGAGGGGTATGGTAATAAAGGTGATAGCGATACCTTAATTTAACAAATATGCAGTGCTAATTATGTAAACATGTGAGAACTCTAAAATCTTCTCATCATGTGTGTCACACAATTGAAATATTTTACAGCCTAATTCGAGATTATACAGTAATAATGTTATTTTATATTGGCTAGTTGACAAGCACAGGCCAGGGCTGTCTATCAAACAAAACTGTTGTGCCAGATTGTATCTTGGCGATAAGCACAAAAGAAGAGCCAGTCAAATTCTGTTTACATATTAATCATTGAATCAGATTTAGGTCTGTACTACAGACATTTCCCGAACTCGTAGCTCTAAAGGGGAAGAAAACCTGTTTGTACTTGGCTGGGCCGTGTTTTAAACAAAGTGATTTTTACAGAAAGCCGCCGTGAAGCTCCAGATCAGGTTTTGCAGATGGACCCAAGAGATCCTGCTCCCATTCAGAGCCATTTAGGCAGCAACAGCTTTTCTCTTTTATTGTTATTAAAGTTTTTTCCCTTTTTTTTTTGCTAGCAGAGCTTGGGATAGAGGCCTTGAGAACTGGCAGCGTTCTGACACTCCGGTTGATTACTGAGCAGTGTTGGTGCTGTGGTGTTAACGCGATGGTATCGCTACTAAACCAAAAGAGCGTGGTGAGCAAATCAGAAAACGCGGGCAGGTTTGGTGGCACGAAGTGGAAAGCCCTGTTCTCACCACTCTGAAGTATACCCCGCAGTTGGTATTAATTTGCTCCAAGTCACTCGTATCCCAAAGTCTTCTCCCCTTACCGCCACAGTAAACAGCACCATTTCCCAAATCCACATCTGAAATCCTGGCCTCGGAGAAGGCTGTGCAAGCGCCAGCTTCAGGTCAGCGCGAAGGGATGTTGGTTTAGACGTGCCTGGTGAGACTGGACTGTCAGCCCCTCCAGCCCCAAATCCAGCTTTCGGGAATACTCAGTACCAAATGGCTCGAGGGAAGACAAAGATATTCTTTATTGCCCGGAAAGGATGTTTCTTGCCAACCTCCATCAGCCTACGGTTCATTTCTGTCACAAAGCGTTAGGGTTTTCAGCCTAAGATATTTATCTTAATCCTAGCTAGGATGTCCTCATTATTCACATAAGCGTCTAAATTAAACTATTTTAGATCATATTAAGTCCTTAGCCAGAAGGATATCTTGTGGCAATCAGTTCCATAGGTTAATTATGAACCGTGTGAAATAATGTTTTCCATATTGGTTTTTTAATATGTTGTTTTTCGGTGGTGTTGCGTTAGGAGGAGACGAAACTGAGAGCAGGCAGTTGATCTTCTCTGGAACTTCCTTTAACTCTCTCGTGTCCCCTTTTTATTTCTCTCCAATAAACTTAGCAGCCCCAATCTCCACACTCTTTTCTTCTGCTACTAATCATTTTTGTGGCCCCTTTCTATTTCAGCTTTATGTTTGTTTTTTTTTTTTAGATGTGTCGAATGTAGCTTGGTACATCCAGTTATTCAGTGATGGTGTATTTTAGTATTAATTCCCACCCTGTTCTTTTTACAGTCCGACAACACATTTACTTTTTTTGACTGCTGCTTCCAATTCTTTCCCCTGTTCGTTGAGTTGTCCAAAGTGACACGTTTTCTCCTCCCTCTCTTTTTCCCGAGTGGTTAGTTAATTTACAACGTAGCTTTGTGCATGAGTTTTGAAAATTATTCATTCAAATATGCATTACCTTGCGTTTACGAACAGTGCATTTCATCTGTCTTCGTGCTGCGCATCTGTCTGGCTTTTCTAATCTTTTGTAATCATAAGGAACCTAAATATTTTTGCGCCCTCTGCAAATTTTGTCACCTTCCCCTCTCTTTTCCAGATCGCTAATGAATATATTAAACCACACCAGTCCTAATACTGACTGCTGAGGCACTTCATGGTAAGCCTTTTAGCAAGCTAGCAATCAACAATTTATTCCTACCCTTTTGTTTCAGTCTCTGGCTGGCTTTGTTTAACATACAGATTTATTTTCAAAGCCTTGCTATTTCCAAGTGTTCTGCTGAGAGCCCTCCCGCAGGGTGTGGGAACAAATGCGTAACTCTGACCTCCGACGTCCAGAGGTAGCCAGCGCTGATGCTCTCATACAGCATTCACAGGTCTGTTAAGGCTACAGACAGGTCAGCTCTGGTGCGGGGAAGTAGACGTGATTAGTCCCTGGAAATAGAGATGCAGGGACTGGCAGATTGACTCAGCCTCATCCATATTGTCCTCCCAAGAAAAAGACAGAAAATTGCGCCTAGTTTATGTAGCTCACTAAAAAAAGTTCTCTCCGTTTCCTACCCCCCCCC
>NW_010401938.1:73265-73965 GCF_000710305.1 Buceros rhinoceros silvestris
TTCTCTCCTTTGCCTCCCCCCCCCCCCAAAAAAAAAAATTTAAACCATGCCTTTAAAACACTGCTGCCCAGCCAGGGCGAATGGATATACACCACGAGGCCCCTTGCAGTAAGACTGATGGTTTGCGCTGAGGTTCCAGGAGCAAAAAATGTCACCCTGCTCCCAGAACTGTTATTTGAGTTAGCTTTAAGCCAGTTGGTTGCCACCTTTCACAAGAGCCAGTTGACATACCCCTGGTGCTGCCTGCAGCTAATTGGAAAGTATTTGGCGCCGCAATGTGCATCACACGGTGATTATTATTGTCATCATCGCCTCCATTTTGTATTTGAATGTATCTGGAACATGGGAAACAATGGTCAGCCCCTGCTTTGCTCTTCTCACATGGTTTTAGTGGCCTGGGTTCAGTTTTGTCAATATTACTTACTGTAAGTTTAGCAGGCTGTAGCTTGTTCCAGTTATTGAAATTAATTCTCTTATAGCTCTTTTGTCAGAGACAGACACGTTCAGTTTGTGAACGGGAGACTGAAGCATGGAGAGATTTTGACTGCTCACAGCGAAGGCTCGTGGCTTGCAGAGCAGCCGACTGAAGCCCTCTCTCCCCCAAGTCCTAGGGAGAAGCTGCTCTTTAGTTTTGGGCTGTTCATCCCCCTCCAGGCTGAGCTGTATGACATGGCTCTCTACCTGAATGCCACGTAAGTGC
>NW_010401938.1:74135-77084 GCF_000710305.1 Buceros rhinoceros silvestris
CGTGCTGGCTCCGATGGGAGGAAGCGGAATAGGGTAAGGACATGGCAGCTTGTACTGCTCCCCTGTTGTTCCCAAGTCAGGTCACCCACCATCACCCCCTCTCTGTGCTTGGTTCCCCGCATGGGCTCTCTTTCCTGCCCTCGCTCCATTGTGTGCCTGAGTGGTGCTTCATACCTTAAAGCTGTTATTTTCAAGTTTTAATAACATTTTGCAACTCATTTCCTGTTTCTTAGCTGACAGCCCTTCCAAAAGTAATCCGTGGCAGGTACTAATTTGGGTGATGACCACTTGATCTACATTTTTGGTGGGTAATTACTGAGTCAGAAGTGAGCAAATTTGATATCCCCTGACAGTCAGTAAGGCAGGCATTTTTACTACCCGCTCATTAGAGATTCACTGGTAGTGAAATGCCCTGAATTTTGTTATTCCTCCCAGACGTAAGAAAAATCTGCCTGTTAAGTACCAGAAGTTACTACTTATGTTTGTCACACTTACATAGTCCAAAATATATCGGCACTTTGAATAATAACTTTCTCTAAGGTTAGGTGCTTTGGGATAGCGAAACTACCGCGAGCTCAAGATTCCTGTGGCTTCTGAAGCTGGATACCGTCCTGTGCCCTATGACAAATCTCTTCCACATACGTGTGGTTTTACGGCAGTCAGTGACTCCAAAAGATTTGGAGTCCCGATTTGGAAAAATGCTGATAAGTTCACAAACTGGTGTCAGGTTCCTACGAACTACCGGAGCCAGATTCATTGGCAAGTTCTGGCAGCTTTGCTTCACTCCGGTGATACAACGCGGCTGCAAATCCGGTTGAGCTGGCCAGTTAAGCGGGGTTTACAGCTGCCTTGCCTTGCCAGAACAGCCAGAGCGTGCCGGTGAGTCTTGCCCTCTGAATTGCTTGTGTACATGAAATGGGGCTGGATGTCTCCTGAGGAAAGGGGGCTGTTCTAAGATTATCAGCACAGCTTGCTTCCCTGCGTTACTTTGGCACCAGTCTCTGCTTCCCGTAAGACCCTGTGCAAAAGCGAGCAAAAAGAAAACATAATGTGGGAAGAAATAGCCAGACTTCTCTTCAAATGTCAGAGAGATTCAGATTTATTTTGAGTTTTAGAAGAAATGTGGGAAAGGGATATTTGCCAGATTCTTGGCCTCCCCATCTGGCTTCTATGAACTACCTTTTTATTCCCTCTTTCCCAATAAGTTTCCCCAAATCATGGAGATAAAGTCCCTGCAGCAGCTCCCCCGAGAACCAACTTAAGTAGGTTGAGAATCTAAATAAAACCCAATCTTTGTTTTTGAACCAAGAAGCAGCTGGTAAAGTGCCTGCTTTTTCCAGTTTGCTTCCAAAATATCTAAAGATATCCAAGTTATTTTGAATATGTCAGTGTACCTGAACCAATACTTTTCATGGAGCCAGCAAAAAAGCCTTCTCTGCCTCCATCATTTACCTCTTATTCCTCATGTGAGCCCCTCCGTGTTGTAGATCATTGTTCACTTGGACTTTCTCCTGCCCGCTGGTGGCACTCAGCTGTCCGGCTTTTCCGGTCACCTCTTGGCACTCAGGCCGTTTGTCCCAGCTGCGCCTGTAGGATCATTGCTTTGGTGACGGCACTGGCGATAGTGTTTTCGGTGTTTGGTGTGTCTTCAGGTTTCTTTTAAGCAATATTGATTAAATGCATTTAGTCTCTTAATGTGGTTTAAATACGTAGGGTGTGTTGTGCAGTCCCTCCGCAGAGGGGACAGAAAACCAGTCCCAAAGAATTCCATCAGAATTCATTAGGGTTTTGATGAATTGCAACTGCTAAGATATTGTCTCCCAGGACTTGGAAATTAGTCAGTACCGAACGGTACAGATGTCAAATCACCTAAAGAGAATAAACCTGAAAAATAGTGGTTGAGAGAATTGACTGTTGCAGAAGTCTGGAGAAATGGTTTATAAAGAGAAAGAAAAAACAAATCCCTTCAAGAAGGGATTGGCCGTCCCAGTGATCGAGCTTTACTTTCTTGTACATGTAAAGTGCTTTCCGAGGGGGGGTGTGCATACAAAATTAGCAGGGAGGATATAGATTTTTGTCTCTGAATTTGATTTCAGGGTTTGGAGTGATCAGTCTAAATACATTGAAAGATACCCAACCATTTATTTTTAAATGGCCTTTAAAAAAGGTATTACCCTATATTAATCTAGCGAATAGTATTGTAAGTGCCACAGTTTATGCTTATTACGCTTATTGACCAGGTTCCAATATCTCATATAGAATAAACGGTGGAAATAGGAAAAAATTCTTTTGATTCTTCAAACCTGTATCAATCACTTCCAGCATCGAACATCACGCCAATATGTGTGCGCTATCGGAGGAAAACCATCCGCCAATCTATATCATTGGCAATGTGATTATCTTTTTAATCATGTAAACTGCGTATGTATCCTTTGTTTTCTGGCAGAAACAAATAGCTAAATATCATCACGTGTGAAGGGCAGAGGAAAGCCCCGATCGTTGGAACAAGTAGTGCTTGTAGGCACTTGAGCTAGCGCAATTGGGTAGGGATAACCGCCTTGCAAAACAGTCGGTGCTGACTTTAGAGTCTGTTGGATCATTGTGGATGCGCTTCAGGAACAGGAATGCGCTCTGACCGTCATTCAGAAATACACTGATCCTTGCTGATAGTTCTGAGCATTGCATCGATAAAACGAGCGTATTTTCCAAGTGACGTGACGTACGCAAATGAATAGCTTCAAAATAATCCCACTACCTATCTGCAAAGGAGACAATGAAAGTTTGGTGTTATATTCTCTAAAACTACTGGGATTTGTCTTACTGCAGCTTCCCAACTTGAAAAGCCAGATTTCTGCCATCAGAGCTCAGCAGCCCTCTGCTCTGTTTTTTGGCATTCTGAAGCTTTGAGGGTGGTTGAGTGAGACTTTGCTTTCCCCCCCCCCCCCCCAC
>NW_010401938.1:77161-78082 GCF_000710305.1 Buceros rhinoceros silvestris
CCCCCCCCCCCAAATTCAAGATGAGATTTAAGACACTGATGTTGCCAATCACAGGAATAATTGCCAAATGTAAAGCTGATTCAGAATTAATTTTGGATTCTGGCAACTGTAGGATTCCACAGGTCCTTATATCTGCTTCAGATAGATCAAGGAACTGCCATTGATGCTACAGCCTTATTTATGTGGTCTTTCACAGAAAAAAAAAAAGAGGTATGAGAAATAAAAAGGTGCAAAAGGATGAGCAAGGGGAAAACTAAGAGTGGAATAACAACAGCAAAAGATCTGGGTGTTCTTTGTGAGCTAGAAGTCTTGTTCCCCCAGTGATAGCTGGGAGAGGCAAGTCAGCCCGGGTGGAGTGAAAATGGTCCATCAGCAAGATCCGAACACTGGCTTTTGCAGTGTGAAAGTTTGTGTTTCCTCACCGTATCTTTACATGCTTCAGCACCTCCTGGTTTAGATAAGAGATACTTGAGGAATAGGGTATTTGTGATCCCGCTGGCATAAAGCCCTGAGCTCGCTCGCTCCTGAAAGGTTATGTGAAACGAGCAAACCCTTGTTTGAGGTTCATTCCGCTTGTGTCATTGTTTAGATCTGATTAACGCTAACAGTAGCGAGTATAACAACCTAGTCTCTTTGTGTCGTGCCTGTACAATGCAAACAGGGATGGAATTCTTGAAATCCAAGGAAATACCAACTCTTCTGCCTTTGCTTGGCATGAGACTGTTTCAGATTGTTTGGTGAACCCAGGAGATGAAAAGGCTGCTGAAACAATACTTCCTCTATGTCTGCAGTTGCACTGTGGAGTTTTAATTTTGTCTGTTTAACCTCCTTACATTTATCTTTACTAGAACAGCTCTAAACCAACTTCCACCATTCTACCCTAAAAGCTATCATGTCGTTAGGTTATCTTGTTATCTTACC
>NW_010401938.1:78178-78794 GCF_000710305.1 Buceros rhinoceros silvestris
CCCGCTTTGTTCCCTTGTACAGTTATCCAGTGTTCGGGAAAGCATTAAAACGCTCTTGATTCCACCCAAGTCAATGAGACTCAGACATGTTCTTAAGTGCCTGCTGAATTAGGGCCCTGATTTGCATCATAAATACATCACCGCTGCTCTGGAGCAGTTGTAAGGCTCATCACGGCAGCTTGTACCGCTGCTGTCTCTCACAAACTTTGTTACTCTCACCTCTGCTGCTGGCACAGGGCTGAAGGGGCGATCAGGACACAGGAGGTACCTTCTTGTCCCTCCTGGAGCACATCCACGGCTGAGCCCTCGCCGCATGTAGCTGCAGTGCAGACAGTACTGCTGGACCCTGGAGAGGTTCCTCTCTTCTGCAGACAGGGGGTAGAAACCACACCGGACTGCAGCAGCTTTTTCCATGTTTAAACAAGTTACACGAAGATTATTTGAAGGTAACATCCAGGTTATGTAACCCATAAAAGAACAAATGATTTACAAATATTTAGCAAAGAAAAATCTAATTATGCCACTCCTGTCAGAGTGAGGGCAGGCTTGGAGATGGTATAATCAATATGGGGACGTTAGCCATAATGCACTCTGTCAGCTTTTTAACCAACCAAAA
>NW_010401938.1:78885-87138 GCF_000710305.1 Buceros rhinoceros silvestris
CAGCAGGTCCATCTACAGAATTGACCCTCTCTCTGCTGAGTCCTGCTTGTGCCAGCGATATTTTTCTTTCTTCGTGTTCCATATTAGCAGTTGTCTGTCATGGGGTCTTGTAAAAACTCCAGTAAAGAAACACCTATTTTGCAATCGAGAGAATTTACCTCCCAGTATGGGAGCTACAAAGTACCTCTTGAAAACAGGAAGATTTTTAGCCAATTCCTGGAAAACTAAATCCTGGTTTAGACCCCGAGTAAGTCTTGGGAGGTTTTTGAGCCCACGTCTTGTGTTGCTGAGGCTAATGCCTCAACATGCACAGTTCAGGTGAGGAATATCTTTGGTGTGTTGCTAGGCAGGGCTTCTGTTTCCCCTTTCAACTATCGCTAGCTGCTAGCTCGTATTATTTTGGAGATATATTTATATCTGTTTAGGTATAGTATACATTCTATTTGGAGCGGATCATCTCTAAAGGGGAGCTGATTTTCTCCAAAAGAGCATCTGCAGTCGCTTGGTGGTGGCTGCTATCCTGGATGCACAGAAGATGGAAGTTTGAGCCCTTTCTGCCCAACAGAAACTACTGAAATCTGACTACACCACATAGTGCAGGAAATTGTTTTCTTATGAGGTGCATATGTTTTAAAAGCAGCAACATGGCCATGTATTTTACATGGGTTATTAAATAACTGTATAAATTTAATGATTCAGATGTTTTGCATTATAACCTGGCATCTCAGGAGGCATGAAAATAGCACAGTAGGAAAATGTCATTGCATACTTCATAGGCAGAGCTGTTAACAAATGGAAATCCTTTTATAACTGTATAAGAGATCCATCTTTAGTCCCCTGCCTGTCTCAACCTTCCACTGGTCTTCTGATGTGAATAAACTGTGACTAACATGTAATAGTAACGAGGCTGTTGGAGACAGCCAGAAATCTTTACTTACTTAGAGGAAAAAAAAATTTAAAACTCTCCTCTGTAGTTTGCGGTTATTTGCAGCACATGAAAATGGTAAGAACCCTGTTTTGGCATTCACCTCGGAGAGCAGGGGGAGCAGATCGCCAGCATTTGATCGCTTGAAAAATGGGTACTTTCTAACCTGGGAAGTTTAAGCACAGATCATCAATATTTCTGTACATAAAGTGCTGGGTGGGTATTGCTCCCCTTGATTTGTTGTTTGTTAGACTAGTTTTGGTTGGTTACAGCATTATACATTGTAGTAACTTTATTTTATTGCCACTGTCACAACAAAGCAAAGCTGCTATTATGTTATAACAAACTAAAGCTACATTTCTAAAACATCACATCTACCCAAACTACAGCACTATAACACCTAATTTACAGTTTATTCCAATCGTGTGGACACAGGAAACATAAAATAATAATAAAAAAAAAAAAAGATTTCATTGGCTCATCCCAGCAGAAGTCCTTGCTGGTTTGCTTGTTCATCATGCACGAAGGCAAGGAAAATATATTGTCTATAGTGTTTTTCTACGATAAGTGCTTAAATGTGCAATCTACGTGTTCCTGCAGTGCTGCTGGGCCAGTCCGTCCAGTGTCCCATGAGCCCCTGGCCAGAGGAACGCACGACCATAAAGGCTTTTGTTATTGAGGGCCAATAGATAGAGTATTAAAGTACGAGAGATAAGCATGACTCCGTGTGCCACAAAGGCTAGGACCAAGCTGTGGAGGTGCTGAGGTGAAAACAAAGACCTGAACTCAGCTGAGTTACTCGCTGAACCTGCTCAAAGCAGCGTGTGAAGAAGTTTGTAGCTGAAGTCAACTGCGGGGACGGGCCCTACGGAAAGGTCCGTGGTGGGATGAAATGAGTGCTGTGAGGACATCTGGGAGGTACCCTCAACACCAGTCTTTTGGTTTTTTTTTTGTTTGCAACAGGGATTTGGTGGGAGCAGGAGGCGCCGGGTAGGTGGTTTAGCTGGGATGTTAAGGGTGGATCTCAATCCTGGGTACAGCTACTGCTGCTGTACCATTTTACCATGATTTTTGTCCATGCTCCTGCAGCTATGGTTAATCTTGCAGTCTTTGCAGCGCTTTCATCCAGAGGCATTTGAAAGGGAATACATGGACAGTATGTTGGACACTTTAGTGTGGTAAAATGTTGGTCTATGTCTAGAAAAATTGGCAGCAGGAGCTTGACAAATAATTAGCAGTTAATAACTTCCTTGATTTTTTCCTTTTTTTTCTTTTTCCTCTACTTTTTGGCAGATAGTTCTGCAGACTCATAAATCTGTTGTAAATAACTCCTAAGAGAAGGAAGCACTATGGTATTTCTTGAAAAACTCAGAGTAGCAAAAGAACGTGACAAATTCAGTAGCTGAGCCATCAGGATACAGAGAGCAGGTATCAAGCTGTGCCATATGTACAGTCACGGTTGGTTTGGAAAGTCTCTCGTAAAACCAAATTGTTCCACTAGGAAGTGAAGCCAGGAGCCTTTTGCCTGCAAAATTAAATTGTTCTTTTTTTCCAAACCAATGGAATTTTTTTGTTTTGTTTAATGAAACACCAGGCAGGATCTCATTTTTTTTCCTCCAGCTCTACTTGTCTTTTTCCTCTTAGTTCACCCCTCCCCTGCCCTCCTTCCACCTCAGGGTGAATGGAAATTCTCATCTTCTTTTTAGGCTATTTATCTTTTCCTTTCCAAAACAGTGTCTTCTGACCCCTGCTGTCTTCCACCAATATGAAGTTGGACAAGTAAAGAGAAATGGAAGGGGGAGCTGGAGGGAAGCCGAGGACTTGAGCTGCTTAACAGTAACCAGGTTGCTCGCTGACTGACAGAGTTGCGTCTGGTTGAACCTACTCTGGAAGAAATAGCTCAAACAGGCAAACGATGAGAGTCTTCATTTCCCTGAGATTATGCGTTTAGATTGATGACTAAACTAAACAGCATCTAAAGAGATGGGCCTGCTTGGTGTAAAATAGCAACAATTGAAGAGTCATCTGTGCATCAAACCCCCTCTCCTCTCTCTCAGAGCCTACAATGCCTGAAGATGGCTCACATTTTAACATCTTCCCTTTCAACATCATTCTTCTGGGTGTTAGAGTCTCTGAGTACGTAGAGGGCGGCATTGATAGGATTTGGTGGATGGATCAGAAATGGTGAGCATCCCATCGCCTGCTATTGTAGAATTATTTTGCTAAAGGCGGGATTTCTAAGGCTTCTGCTCTGCAATGCCTGTCAAGACTCCTTCAGGAGGAGTTGTGTCCAGCTACTGAAGCTACCAGCTTCAAGGATAGCATGACAAGATTTTTCTGTGCTTTCCTGCACAATTATGAAGTTAGGTTGAATGGTGTAATATAGCCATGGATTTTGCTGTCTCAGTCATGTAATGTTTTTCCCAGAATACACTTTACTTTCTTTACACTTTACTTTCTTTGGAGACTGGATGTGAAGTGAATTTGGTTTCTTCTGTTGCTGTGCAGCAACATAGGCTGCAATTAAACGCCTTCATTCCTGAGGCTTTTGGCAACCAAGTATTGACACCAGCCTTGAGAGGTATGGCCTTATAGAGGCAAGATCAATGCAGAATAAGGATCTGTAAAAAGTCAACACTGTTATTTCCGTGTTTTTAAGTCAAGGGAAAACCAGCAACATCTCCAGTGACAGCCTGCACAACTTGTCCTCAAGAGCTGGGACTGACCACTGCAGCATACTCCCTGTACTCCTGGTGATGCTGAAGCTACAGGCGTTTGACTAGAGGGAGGGAATCTCTGCGTTTGATGTTGTTTTCTCCTCTCAGGTGTCTGCGGACCCTTCGTGTCTGATCTGGTGTTAGAGTAGGTGCCCTGGAGAACATACTCAAGGGGGCAGCCCTTCACCACACAAGTGTGCCCTTTGGGAACTGCTCTTTGACAGGCAGCAGGTCTGTGAAGGGAAGGCTATCAGAGGTCAAAGTGGAAGGTTATTTTCTCAATGGAAGTTGCTTAACATGAAGCAAAAAAGGAGGAGAATTGGGGCCACATTCAAAAGAAGAACAGTCAAGCAAATGAAAACTAAGGCATATAGTTTGGTGAGAGGACCAGTGCGAGGATACGGGCTGGCATATATAGACTAGGATGCCTTTTTCCACTTGCTAACGTTTAATGGTTCTGGTAACCAAGGATGAGTCACATGCAGAAGCAGAACCAATAAGAAATGTTCTCACTTTAAGTAGCCTACCGCGAGGGAGTTGTGGCACACTGATCTGTACAATGGACCAAATTCCCCGCCTGTGAATGCACTGCCTTCCGGTAAAGCAACAGCAGGGCTAGTGTTCAGGTGTCCCCAGCCTTTCACCTGTGCTCGGTCCAACCAACAGCAACCTCGGAGTGTGCTGCATGGAGATTTCTCTATCTCCACGTGCTATGCGGAATTGCTAAAAACCACCAAGCCAAATTTGCATGTTACTAATAGAGTTGAAGCATGGCCCTCAACTACTTTTAACACATAAACAGATAGCCACGAACTCCCAAATCACCATGGCTTCTCAGGGTGACACAATACTTGCTTCCGAGATGCAAGGAAGGGAAACCATGTTGCCTAGTTTGTGCAGTGGACTCTGTGCTCTGCCCCCAAAGGGAGCTGGCAGGGAGGAGACCAGCGTGCTGCTGTCTGTCTTCCCAGCTGGGCCATTCCCTTTGTTACCGTCAGGGTAATACTGCTCTTCATATAGTGTTGGCTCATTTGTGTTTTCAACCTGCAAATCAAAGTATAGCCGTTTTCCTCTGCCTTTCTCAGAAAACTCTTTAACCTCTCGTATTTAATAATCAGCGTAAACATACGAAGAGAAAATGTACGAGATGCTCATGGTACATCACTGCCACTTAACAAGTGTCATGTATTTGTGAGCGTGCGTGTGTGTAAGGCAGAGAGAAAGCATATGTATTTCTTGATTCTGCCTTGGCTTTGCTCGTTTTGTGTCACCTCTTACATAAAGTAATAACAAAGTGAACACAACACAGATTACGTTCATCTGTATCCCTGAAAGAATTGAAAAGAATTATTCATTTCTTTTCTATGTGTATGTGGTCACAACAAAATGACTAACAACGCACAGGGAATACTGAGTGCCTCATGGGAAAAAAAAAAAGGAGAGAAAGAGAGAAAAAAGAAAAGTAATCTATCGCCCGGTAAAAATGTAAAATTAGGGGAAAAAATAAAAAAAGATTGTAGGCAGGAACTAGACATCAATTTCTGTGACTCCCACAATGGAAGCTCACACCCGGGATGCTATCTTTTGTTAAGAAGCACCAAATTGTTATGTAATTTAACAGCCTGATTGGCAAGGCAAATTTGAGCTAAAGGAAGGTGTGTGTACGGCTTGTCAGATTCTAGATTCTAGGGGTAATCATTTGAAGCTAATCCTTTTACTTTTCACACAGTTGTCGTTACTGAAGTCCTTCCCTTCATGTTTGCATTATCTCCTATATGTATATTTTTTGCATGTATGTGATAAATTTAATTTATAATTAACCATCCGGATTAAGGCATCTAGGCAGGCAGAGGAATCTTCAGATGTCGTTAATTGTTTTCTGTAGGATGTGTTCCTTTTAAAGTTTGAATAATCACCAATTGAAGCTGAAGGGCTTTTTTTCCTAGGATTGTTTTTGCCAGCCTACAAGTCCAATGAAATAGCCAGGTTTTTCAGATATTTTAACGGTGAAAGGCATGGTCCTCCCAGCACAGCACTTTCCAGGAGGCTCTCTTACCAGAAGGACTCTAGAATATGTAGAGTGACGTGCGTGCCTGCTGTGTGATTTCAGATGTGTGACACAGGTTGATTAACAGA
The DNA here is from genome assembly GCF_000710305.1 of Buceros rhinoceros silvestris. Lineage (NCBI taxonomy): Eukaryota > Metazoa > Chordata > Aves > Bucerotiformes > Bucerotidae > Buceros > Buceros rhinoceros. Next base: position 84,664 of record NW_010401938.1, read on the forward strand.
GATCATCTCTGAGCACTGCTGAAACATGAACGGGGGTTTTTTAGGTGCCAAAATAGAAGCTGAGCTCTTCTTAAAGTCTAGAGAATACTGCGCACTTGAAACTGTGTCTATGAGCTCATCTGAAAGTTTGGCCTGTAATGAGAAAGCAATGCGAGGAGCAATAACTTAATTAAAAACCTTTTGAATATAAAACGTTATGAATTTGATCCTTACAAAATCACAGAAAATGTGCTTTTTATTACGGGGCAGATCAGCAGACCTCTTGGGAAAAAATTTGACTATTTCCAAAGTAAATCACTGCTTCGCCTAAGTAAAATAAGCACCCGCTGGCCCAGCAGTGCTACACCAAAGTATCTAAGGTGGTTTCACTTGGAAACACAAAGCAGTGTCTCAACACGGAGCTTTGGTAGATGTGGTTGAGGTTTTTTACTCCGTAGATTAGAGGCTCTGCTGTCCGTCTAGCTCTTCTTTCCTGAGCTCTTGCATAAGCCTTCTAGGTTGAAGTAAGTGTTGAGGACTGAGAACACGACAATTTATCAAATGTGATATATTCTGATGACTGCAACTTCCTTGGAAGAAATAGTAGGGGATTTCATACGTTTCTTCTGTGAAATCGCTACTGTTTTTAAAATGTCCTGCATAAGAGAATGGTGGGAAGTAAAAAAACAATTTATTTCTTAATTAGCAACAATGTCAGTGCTTTAGGTTGCACTCAGACATGAGAGCCACGTAGCCACAGCTGTGTAGCTCCTGCAGTCGACAATTGTGCCAGAGAGCTCTCTCCCCGCCGCGCTTTGGGTGAGTGTGCCATCTGCATCGCGAGCGAAATCCATATCAGTATTTCCATGCGCTGCAGTAAAAGCCTTTGAAGGGAAAATGTGTGTTATCAAGTAATGTCAAGATTATTAATATTGTCTGTTTGAACCACATTAGCGTCTGCTCAGTCATCGCTAAATGCTGTTACTTTTCAACAGCGTCCTGTAACAAAGTGGGACTTAAATTTATACCTGATAGGATCCCAGTTCAGGAGGGGGGTTCAGTCCTATCTTCAGTGTATACCTTGCTGAAGGCTGCTCTTCATCCCCAGTAGATGAACATAGTTGGAATTGTTGCAGTTCTAGGTGGCACATCGACACCTGCTTGCTTCCTTATTAAAAACATGATGTGCACAGAAATCTGGTCACATCTGAAAGGGTGAAATGAGGTATCAAAGATTTTGTAGTGGAGCCCTGGAGCGTACCTTCCAAACTATCGCTTTGTGAAGCAGATCTAGAGAAGCTAGAGCCTGGCATGGGTTTTCAAATGAAGCCACTTAGCATGTTGAGGCTGCTTTTTGTGACCTAATGGTGATTTTAAATGGGTGGATTTAACTAGGGAGGTTTCCTTGCACATGACCTTTAAAAGGGAAAAAGAACAACGTTAGCATTCAACCCAAACCCGTAGTCTGTCACTTGGTGTACCATATCATTACTAGCAAAATTTAAAGGAAAACTGCACCCATTTCGCTCAGCCCAGCACTATGAAAGTTCACAGGCTAAGAAGCACTTGTCACCATGGTTTAAATTACAATTGGCATTCCCGAGGAGACGGCCATTTTACTGAAAGATGATCTCTCTGTTCCGTCTATCTATCTGGCTGTCCAGCCGGTGCCGTCGGGAATGTCTAACGCTCACCCAAAGGCGGAAGTGGTACCTGGATTGTAAAAGCATATAATCGTCCACAGATTATGACTCAGCTTTGTGGAGTGTGGCACGGGATGAGGGTGAAAGCATGCGCTTCCTCTTTGTCAGAAGAAACCGAGCTGTTACAGGGTGGATTTGGACTGTCTGTGAGCAGTTTGGTATGCTGGGACTCTTTTCATGACTGTGCTTTCCTGTTTCTGATTGCCCCCTTTGGTTGAAATCTGATAAATTCCTAGCCTGTGTGGTTAAGAAAGTGGGTTTTCAGTGGTAAAGAAATCTTAAATCAGCGCAATGGTACTTGTATGAGTGTGATGTGGCCTGAAACAGCAGCAGTCGGGTACCCCGCTTTGTCTTGATGGACTGCTAGCTTGGAGCAATCCTGCTGGCCATAAAGTTCTGAAGACAACCTTTTCCCTTCCCATCTCCGACTTTTTTTAACTTGTGTTGTAGTATGTACGGACTCTAAACAAATCAGGGTGGCGTGCTGTGAAATGTCACAGGCGCCAAATAAAAGTCTGCCCCTTCCACAAAGAACTCACAGTCTAAGTGAACAAGTCAAAGGAAAAGTTTGTAAGGAAAGAGTACAGCGTGTTCTCTGAAAGGAGCAGTGAATGGGAAAGCACATTGTTTTGAAGGCAGTGAAGTGAGTGATGTGCAGGTGATATAACACTGTGCCATCAGAGTTGCCTGGCTTGGATGTGCTCTTCATGCCCTTTGTAGTGCAGAAGACCAGAATGCTGCACATGGACTCTCTGGAGTTTCTTGTAGTTCATCTCTAGCCCTTGGTTCAGCA
>NW_010401938.1:87238-88150 GCF_000710305.1 Buceros rhinoceros silvestris
AGCAGATTGCTGAAAAGGGGGCAAGTGCATGAGCTCACCATGACTAGGGCCATACCTGGCTGCAAAGAGGTGTGATCTCTTGGGCAGCTAACACAGAAGACAGAGCATCAGGCTGCAGATACCATTTGGAAACCCAGGACCAGCGCCACCTTAACATAAATCCAGATAAGCCAGAGATGGGCTTTGGGCAGTTCTGCTATAAAGCATGCTCGTAGAAATGAAGGCTGGTGTCTACAGCCGTGTTTTGGATCAAACTTCTTGAAGTGCTTTTAGGATTTCTACCTTTGGAAATCGGCTGAACACGGACAGTGAAGTGATGTATTATCAAGCTGGTGTTGAGGCGCTGATTGTTGGGTCTGGCATAATTTGCAACGCTGGTGCTGAGGAAGCTTAGTGTGGCAGACAAGGCGTGCGCGTTCATCGCTTGTTCAATATTCCTTCAAAGATCTACACAAATGGTGTGTCGTTAGCTAGTACCACACCTGTGCTGAGTTCCACGAACTGCAGTAAAGACAATGAATGTTGGCTGGTTCTTGCTGCTGAGCTTCTTGTCCCAGTGTTTCCTTTCTTGGGCTGCCCCTTCCGAAAGCTAACTGGGCACCAGTTTCTGTCTTTGATCCAATGCAAGTATTGTCCAAAGATGGGCACTGCTGTCAGTAGACTTAAGAGATCTTGATTATAATTAGAAATCTTGAAAAGGACATTGAACTAAGATTTTCAGGCAGCTTCCCATACAAGCATTTAGGTTGTTGAGCTGAGCAGAACTGGTATCGTTTGTCTTTAAAGAAAATATTTTGCTCTTGAAAACATGAATTCTTTGGAATAATAGGTAAACTGTCCTTGTTGTTCATAAACATTTATGCATCTTCACTGTTGTGATAAATTAACTGGGTTTGTTTTATATTTCCCTAC
>NW_010401938.1:88300-145129 GCF_000710305.1 Buceros rhinoceros silvestris
TTCACCACAAGACCACATAAGATTCCTTTTTTAATACCCAGAATGCTGAAGCAGCGTTTTGAGCACAGCCTGTAATGCATAACAAGTGTATAATTTCTTATTGGGAATGCTGTGCAAAAACTTGTTTTCCTATCAGCCAGTCTAAATTTTTTTTCGCTTAATTCAGTAGAACCCCTGTGTATCTACAGGGGTAATTTATAATTAGAGCAGCAGCAAGCAGTGTGCTGGAGAGGCATACGGCCATGGACAAGCCTGTTAGGCTGCGCTCCAGAGCTGAGCCCCTCCACGTCTCCATTTGGCCAACAGCCTTTAAGCTGGGCTTACGGTTTAAGGAGGAACTTTTCTTGACGGATTTGAAGACAGAATCAAGCTCACTATGCTCTGGACCCCGTTGCAAATGAGCTGGGGAAGGGTGTGCGTGACTCCGTGTGGCTGCGTGTGTTGGAAATTCTCTGTCTGCGTTAACCAGGGCTCCGCGCGCCGTGGGGCGGGAGGTGGGGTCTTTTATTCCGCTAAGCATTGTGCGCGTTTGCGGCACTATATGAATAATAGTAATATAGCCATAATCTAAGTCATTCCATCAAGGTCTCGGACTGCAAAGATTACCCCTGTGATTCTGATTTTTAAGAAGAGGAGAGGAGGAAATAAGACGCCGGGTTGTGCGTTTGTGGCTGATTCAGCAGCTGAGGGCGAGCGTGGCTGTGCATACTACCAAAACTTCTGCCTGCTCCCAAAAGAGTCTCCTGAGGTTGCTTTTTATTTTTCTTGTATATGTTTCTACCGCAAAACCACAGAAAAGGAAGAGTGGTACGAGTGCAAGAGAGGAGAGAGAGACATGAAAGAGGTGAGGCACATGAATGACGTCGTTTGGTTTCTGCTGAACAAATCGGAGGTATTTGGTTTTACGCTCTAAGCAGCAGGCTGCTGAAACGGAGGGAAGCTTTTCAGCGATTCGGGATCAGGCCAGCGGACATAACTACTACCACCACGCTTCCCACCGGTTACTTCCAAGGCAGAAGTGGCCACTGCTGTTGTTATTTGTTTAAAACTAAGGCCCGTTCCAGAGATGTGATGCTTCTAGTCGTCCTTTTTTTGCCTTCGGTTTTCTGCCTTTCCCCACCATACCCCAAAGTCTCCAGCCTACGAAGTGTGCATGAGATTTCTGCATTAAGATCCATTCAGCTTTGGCTCACGAGTTTTACAGCAAGCAGAAGAAAAGCTTTGCTGTTGGAAGAGCTGTTTCCTCAACTTACCTTCTCTTCCCAATGTCCATAATTTCTTCAGGAGTTTCTGATACCCTTTATGTCTTTTCCTGACAGAAAGCATTTGTCCACTTCAAAACATCAGATTATTGGCAGGCTAATCTCTAAAATGAAAATTAAACATGCCCATGGACATGCTTTACAGAATGGCAGCATTTTGAAGGCAAGAATCACAGTCTTCCCTTTAACGCGTAGTTTATGTTTGACTCTCTACACAGACATAGAATAAAAGACTGTGTATGTGTAGAAGAGAAATACCGGGGAGCCTTCAGGATTCTTAACATGGTCCAATTTTGATTTAGGAGACTCAGACTGTATCTGCTAGTGCTCTTTATTCACCATCAAAAGTAATTCTTACATTTGCAAGTGGCATCAAGAAAAGAAAGTTAGATTCAAAATAATTGGGTGAGGTGCTTTTCAGGAGAATTAATGTAACAAGAGCTGCTAAACTTATTGCGCTTAAAAACACAAATAAGAGTGTCAGACAGAAGTTGTCAGTAGGTGGTCTCTTAATATCTCACCAGTTTTGAAGTTATGAAAAGGAGCAAGACTTTTTGAAATCTAGAAAAGAAAGAAAGAAAAGCTAGAAACCGAGTGAAAGAGCAGAGTCGCAGCACCGGTGACCCGAGAAACCTCATTGCTCCACTTATACTGGCACAATGTCATGTTCTCAGCCACTCCATCACCGGCAAGGGGGGAAAAAAAAAGCTTTTCCTTTCCTTTTAGTCAAAGGCAGTGGGTAAGCAGAGCACGCGGTTCAGAGGGTCATTAAAAAGCATCAAAGGAGGCAGCCTCATGATGGTAATAAGACGGCTGCAAGGAAATAAAGTGGGCATTGATCTGCACTATCGAGTGTGACATTTTAACCGAAGCTAAAAGCCAAGAGCAGATCTAGCCCTCTTATTCATCTGCCTGCCTGTTTTAGTAAATTGTCTTTTTTTTTTCCTCCAACCAGTGGCCTCAGAGGTCACTTCATATTAGCTGGCTTGTTAATACTGAGGCAATCAATACTTAATCAACAAGTAATGGGATTTTGCAGTCATCCTGTATGATCTTTCAATAAAGCCCCGAATCTATCTCAGCCCATTCAGAGCCTGACTAAAGGTGCACGATTGCTGCAGAGCAGGGATTTGATGGTCTGATGCTCTTAGGGCTGATCTGCATCTGATTAAGACACCACGCAGCCACTGTCCTTCACCCTTTTGTTCCTTTATCCCCGTATAATGTAGCATGGCACAGAAATCCCTCATCTTCGCTTCTAGATGCAACAGCAAAGGAATTAATATTTCCTTAGAGCATGATGATCCAGCCCCTTGGTCATGATACGCAACCAAAAAAACACTGCAAAGGGGGAGGAAAATTACAGGAGAGGCAGTGACAGGTTTCCTGTATTCCCTTAGAAAAAACCAGATACGTCGCAAGGTCCAAGCCAGCCTTTTCATCTCTACCCTCTCTGTCCTCCTTCCTGAGCAAGAAGGTGGGCGAATGTAACAGACCTAGTCGCTGGCTGTGGCTGATGGGAGGAGGTGTTACAGATGATTGACTGAGTCAGGAGAAAGGAACAAAAGCCAAAATTACAGGCTTCTCAAAACATCCATCTCTCTTCAGACCTTCAAGTACACTGTTGGCAGGGCTGGAGGGTAGCGCTGGTTCGGGGTGATTGTTTTACCCACCCTGATGAAACTTTCCTCCTTCTGCCATTGTTCCCAGAAACTCTGTGCTAATACCATCCAACGAGGAATCCCAAATAGATTCATGCAGAGAACAGCCCACAGTTTCTGCTCTCCGAGAAAGGAAGGCTGGGAAAAAGAACAACAGGACACAGAAATGTTAGGGACCTGTGGCAAACGTTGCCAGCTATTTCCTGCTTCTTGGGCTCAGAAGAACCACTTGTTGAGGAAGGATTTGTCTTTATCAAGCTGCCATAAAAGCAGCTTGCCATGAGTATCATGATAAATAGAACATATATTTTTACAATCTTTTATATATGGCCTATGCACGCGTGTACATGCCTGCAGCGTGTCTGGGCTTAGAGATCTGTGCCCCCTTGAGTGGTATCGTATACACGACAAAAAATCTCAGTGAGTCTGTTCATAGGAGGGCGGTTCTTCTCAGCTGACTCTGGGTCTGCGGAAAGAGGGAGATGTAGCACCCCTTTGACATCTTGCTAGTTTGGGGACGTGCGAGGGGGTCTAAGGGTTAGTGACATGTGGACATGAATTTCTGGAAATCAAGCCTGTGTCTCCCATTTTTCTCTCTCCTCAGGGGCTGGGGAATTCACACAGCTTCAAGCAAAGGTCTTGCTTTCAATTCTGAGCTGCCATTTTCTCCCATGTGTGCCTGAGCGTGCAGCACTGACTGGGGACGTGTCCTGCGTGTCTCCCTGGGTAAGGCACGGGAGGGTGCATCAGATATGAGATGTCCGGGGCACCTTTGTGGCAGGCTGCCAATGCCACCCCTGGAGCTTAGGAAGTGTATGCTGGTTCCTATCCCAGGTGGCCACTGCAGAGCCAAGAGAAATACAGCAGCTCAGACACAGCCTACACCTGTTAGGAGTATTGCGAAGATATTTTTAAACCAATGCCACCCCTGGAGCTTAGGAAGTGTATGCTGGTTCCTATCCCAGGTGGCCACTGCAGAGCCAAGAGAAATACAGCAGCTCAGACACAGCCTACACCTGTTAGGAGTATTGCGAAGATATTTTTAAATTACCTCTGGAGTATTTTGCTTGGCACTGCCAGCAAAAGTAGCTCATGGGTTCACATCCTTTCTTCTAGTGCGGATGGCAGAAGAGGACTCTTTTATTCTGGTGGGGAGGCACGCAAGGGTGCACATGACAGCTCATTTTTTGTGAGTTCCCCATGGGTGATCCAAGTGGCTGGGGCCTGCGTGGAGGCAGGCAGGGTGGAAAGAGCCCTTCACTCCAGCAAATTCCACTGCAGGGATTGCAGGGGTGGGTCATGAGTCTGCTACCCATGCAGAAGGTGGCCAGAACACTTCACACAGAGGGTTCATTTTCCGCCAGACCCCGCGTCTTTGCTGTGGCCACAGCCCCCTTTGGACAGGCCATCTTGCTGTGGATACATGTCAGAAATCAGCCCGCCAGCCTGATGACTAAGTGCCATGGTCATTCCCATTTGAGTGTGCACTGAAAACAGGAGGAGACCATTTTTATGCCTTCACAAAAGCCAGGATCAACTCGGGCCAGTGTGTGAACAGTGATTGAGTGGTGTTGGGTGAAAATCAGAATTGGCTCACACATCAGTCCAGTCCTTCAATCAGAATGAGTTGAACTCTAATCTACATCTTGGCAATGAACAAACTGGCAGTGTTGGATATGGGTTAGGGATTCCGTTTAATGGATGTATATGTTTGTGCAGAGTATGGGGGCGCGGGTTAAAATTAGAGCTGTGGGAGCCCTGCGGGGTTCCATTCATGACAAGATTTGCAAACTAATCTGTGTTGCTTGATGTACGAACGCTGGAAACAAACCAAACCTCATAGATTTGTTTGAAGGGGTTTGTGTGATGTGGGGACAGGAGCTCCATCTCTACTTGCTCACTCGCATTTTCCCTGAACTAACCTTCCCTAGATAAGGCAGGAAGATCTTAGTGTTTCATGGTGAATAGGTGCATAGAAAGGAGCCAACACTTCTGGCTTCGCTGGTTGTCCTAACAAATGCAGTTTCGTGAGTTATATATTTCCTTTTAAAGAAGACAGTCCCTAGGTAGTGATTTACTTGTTCTTCTCCTGCGCTAGCATTGCGTCTCTTCTGCAGCTGTTTCCTGCCTGGATCTTAGGGCGCATATTCGTTATCACCTCCTTAAACCATCACTAGAGAGACCCTAAGAACCTGTTCAGTCTCTTATTCTCTGATCCCCGTGGAAGAACCGGGAAGACCACTGGTGCATGGCTTCTCTTGGAGCTTTTGTTTCATAGCATTTATGTTAACTGCAGCTAATCATCCCTTTGAAAGGGGCACTGGGATATGTCTCACCTTCTGGTGGCAGAACAGGGAAACGCTTTGGTATGGGTTATTCAGCAGTGGGAGAGTTAATCGAGGAAGAACCAACTTAATGATTAAATATAGCAAATATCGGCTACCAGCAGTTCATGTTGATTTGTAATGTACATGGAGAACTGTGACAATCCCAGCTGTAACACTGCTTTTGTGTATATAGCTCCTCTGTATAGCTCTCTTGCATGGGAAGATAAACCTGGTGGCTCTTAAATGGTTATGATAGAGTCAAGAATGTCTTTGTCTGGCAAAATTCAAACCTTCAAATCCCGTGCAGTGCCATGTTGTCATTAATTTCTGCAGGCCAGCTTTTGAGAGAAAGGCAGCCACAGTTCTCCAAAACTGCAGAATTTTTCACTTTCTCAGAGCATCCGCTCAGGATTTGATGCAGTAGCTGAGCACTCTGGAGCGCAGTGTCTCCAGGGGCTAAAGCATCCCTTTCTAGAAGATGGCAATCAGCTCACCCTTGCATGTATATCTCTTCTGTGCCGTAGCTCTCTGCTGCTAGAATCGATAGCAGCTGTAATGACCATGCACATGGATGACACACCAAACACCGAGACTTACGTGTCAGTGAGCTGGGGCAGCCTGGGGGAAGCTGGAAAGGGACACCTTGGGTTTGAGAAAAGCCAGAATTTAAAGGGAGGAGCACACATAGAGCGTGGTGCCTCAGTAGATGCCTGCCGAGGACAGGCCTGCTTCACGTTCCCCATTGCCATGGGCAGTGCTTCACTGTCCTGCTGCAATCCTGATTCCTTCTCCTGCAGGGCGCAGGAGTTAGCCCAGGCAGTCCCGAGATGAGGGAGCCCACGGTCTGCTCCACCTGCTGAGCTGCGCTGCTCAGGTATTGCTGTGGGGTTTGCCCCCGTGGCCTTCTGCCAGTCCTTAGCCCCTGTGATACAGCCGTGGGAGGAAGCTGAAGGAATTGCTAAGAGCATGCGGTGGCCTTACAGCAAAAAAGGAAAAACGTTGCTGTGTTTTAGAGTTGTTGCTCACCAGTTCTGCATCATCAGTGAGTTTTGGGCTGCATCTCTCCTTTCTGTTGGGCAGGCGGTTATCTGCAGCTGAACTGACTGTACTTGAGCGTTGCAGGTTTTCCACAGAGGATTAGCAATTGCTCTGGACAGTGTTGCCGTTAGCGGGGAGGGTTGAACTCTGCGTGGGAAAGATCAACAACGTGTCTCCTGTGCATTTTGTAAGCGATGACAGACTACAGCGAGTTACCAGGAGCCTATATTAGGTAGAAATCTTTCATGTAGCTTGGAATGGGATAAGGAGAAAAGTAGAGATAGGGAAGAACGTGTGACTATTTTTGTCTGTCAGCCAGATAGCTATGGGTCAGTTTGTCACAGGGGTTGCCTGGAAAGGTCAGCAGCTCGGTGAGCTGGGCTGCGAGACATGCCCGGACTAAGCCGAAACATTCGTGAGCCAAGCAATCTCACAACTATCAACCGTGAGCTGCTGCGCGGACAACGACTACCCTGTTCTTGTGTTACCGACATGTCGGTACTAGTCAGTTCTGACACCTTTTATTGGTTCCAGAAAGCAGCCTTGTTTTCTGTCATGTAGCCTGCGTGGGTTCAAGCTGCGTGCCTTGTGCGTAAAGCAAGCTCCTGGAGCCTGCTCGCAGGCTGACCCCTCTGCACCGAGACAGGACAATGGCAGTGCGACCTGCATTGCTCGAATTCCAGCCGTCGCAGAGCTGTCATCAGCATGCCTGGAAAATTAATGTCGTTACTCTGTCGCTCGAGGCTTGGCATGGCTGCTTCTCGCCTGCCTGGGAGAGGAAGCCAGGGCGGAAAGTGAGTGTTGTGGCTTACTGCTGCAAGGGAGGGACAAGCACTGCCAGAGCTGATGGGATATTTGTCTTCAGGGGTTTTGCAAGTGGGAGTCTACCCTCTCTGTTTAGCAGCACGAGCTCTTGTGTATCTGCAGCACTATCTGCAGTGGTTACTGGGATCTGTGCTAACGAGGGACTGGTTTGACCACTGTTGTTCAATGTGGTGGTGTGACACTTCCCAATTTCCTCTGGGCATTATCTTGAACAAAAAGGGTGAGGATGCAACAGTTTTTCTCCCCTCTTGATTTAAATGCATTTCTTCCACTGTCCTCCCTTGCAATGTTTTTTTGTAGGGCTTCTTGACGTGAAACGAACTCATCTTGTTAAAGCAGTCATGAATACATTTATTGTCCTTGACAGCAGTGATACTTGGCAAACCGTGTAACTGTTGAACTGTGCAAGGGTACTGAGCATCCTCACACCAGCCTTCCCAGAAACTTTGGGAGAGAGGTTTTATTTGCAGATAGGTGGAAAAGCTGTAAGAGAACCAAGGAGCAGGAGAGAAGAGAAGGGGACATCACTTCCTCTTCTTGCTCCACTGCACCAAGACAGCCCACTGGTGCCTTTCCTCCCTCGAATTACTGTGAGGAGCCACGGAGGAACCTGCTTCCTCTGAAATAAGAACCAAATATTAACAGACCCCTGTGGGAAAGCATGATCTCTCTTGGATCAGTCCCACAGTGTGAGCCATGCCCAGAGCTGGAAGTTGGCTCTGCCACCCATTCCCAGATAGATGTCAGGCAAGTGCTGTCTTAACTTAAATCTCAGTATTTCTCCCCAGAGCAGCTGAGAGATCTTAAATGACACAAGTTATTTTGACTTCTCTCCCTCTTTTACTCACTTCGGTTTAAGATTGGGTTTGGCGGGAGCACAGAAGTGCTGAGACAACAGTGCGTGGCTGTCACAGCGAGCCTTGTCCTACAAACTCAACAAGTTACAAGAACTCTTGCCTAACGGGGAGTTTTCAGGGCAAGGCCAAGCATCCAGTAATGGTCAAAACTTCCACGTGTCGAGATGACCTCGCCAGGCACCTACTGTGTGATGAAGAAGCTCAGAAGTCTTCACAAAAGCTGTAAGACATTGATTAGTAGCTGCATACATGACATTAACAAACAAACATTCTTCCTGTGTGTTATTTGTTCCATTATTTGTTCATTTGCATTCTGAATATTCGGATCAATAAGACCAGATTCCTAACTCTTCATCTTCCTTTTAAAGTCCTGGTCCATAAAATTATGAGTTAAATACTGTGGACTAAATAAAGAGACAAGACTGAGATAGATAGACTGAAAAACGCACGAGGAGGCAGATATTGCACTTGCACCTATTGCACCTACGTGCAGACCTGCGCCGTAAACACCTGCTGCCCTGCAAGTAGTTTCTTGGGCTTTAGCATCATTGCAGCTGCACACAGAAGGAACAAAACAACTGCCACGGTGCCCTGACCGCTGTTAACCAGTAGTTTATTCGACTGTTTCTGCTAATAACCCAACAAGTAGGAAGCGCTCACTCGGTGTGTTCTCTGAAGGACCCAGGGACCTCCCAGCAGAATAGGAAAAGACAGCGCTCAGGTGCTGGGAGCGGGGCTGGCCCGGCAGCGCTGTCCAGCTCTGGAAGCTCAGGTGTCTCCAGGCACGCACATGGCAGCTCTTGTTATCTCCCAGCAGTGACATCCTGTGCTGTTCGCACTTGATTTTTGCTCTCACAAAAAAAAAGCACTTCAATAGTCAGGGCAGAACCATGGTCATTTATAAGTGGGCCTGTGAAAAAATAATACTGTTTTGACATGCTGCTGTGCCTCGTTGCTTTGGCGACTGAGGAAATAATGTAGCAACTCTTTAATACCCACGAGCCTTGCTTCGGGTCCCAGGTTTTTTTACATAACTTCTGCTTGAGTGTCTCTTTGTCGTGGAGTCTGTAGAACGACTTAATGTTTGCAGTGGAAGTCCGTTGCTCAAAGGGGATTTTTGATCGATGACATATCAGGAGCTACTGTTCTTGGCCTGGCATAGCCGAGAAATGTGGAAGGGGCTGAACAGAGCGTCTGTGTTTATGTTCCAGGGAAAAGGCCCATCTGGACTTGCTCTGCCTTGTGCCTTGCTCTTTAGAGGTCCATTTGCAAAATGATAATGTTCTTCCAGGATGACAATGGCTTCTCAAACAGGCGGCCGCGCTCAGCAGCCGCTGCCCGATTGCCAATATTTACCTTGCTTTATTGCATTCCTGTAAACTTCGGTTGGCTATCGATGACTCTGACAATTTGGAATCTGAGGGGCCCTTATGAAATTAAACGCCGCCTTTGCGTGCCACCCGAGCCTCTGGACGGCCAAGTGAAAAGAAATGTTGGAAAGGTTGTACTTTATATAGCCGCAGACTTGACCTCTAAGTGCCTTAAAAGGGCTCACATACTTAAAGGTGCATTACCAGGCCTTACACTAATTCACTGTGATAGCTAAAGTGCTTTGTGTATACCACCAGAGACCAGAAGCCCTTGAGGATCCGTTAGAGCAGAGCATGTGGGCAGTTAACATTATTCAGCTTGAATTTTGTATTTGCAGCCAGCCATGAGTGAAAGTAGGGGTAGAGTATTTGCATATTGTTTTGGTATAAAGCTAGAAAAATGCTTCCATATGTGTAAGTCGCGCAACTTCATCTGTGTGTTTCTTAGATGCCTGGAAAACTCTAAATAAGACGAGGCCCTTTCTTTTCCTTTTCTTGTTTTTTCTTCTTTTCTCCAGTGAGAATTTCTTGGGAGCACTCGTCCCTCCCTCTCTTTTAAGTTTGCTGGTCTAAGCAGGAATACTTGAGACTGATTTTAATTCTTAACTAGATGGACATGATTTATTAATTCACATTTGAAATAACAATTGCAGTCGGAAGGAATCAGCTGAAAGCCTTAATTACACTGGAAAATATGCTTCAGTGTAGCCTGGCCCCATCCAGCTTTCAGAATGCATAATTATCATCATTTTTTAATTTTTATATTTGAAAAATTGTGATGGAGACCAGACTCTGCTGGCTACTCGCTCTGCTTCAAAGCAATGCCTAAATCAGAAGTAGGTCTTTAAATAGATCATTTTCTTTCTTGCTTGTTAGTGCCCAGCCACATATGTAGACTTATTGTGCAGGGTTTGGCCTCGGTGTTTTGAGAATTATTTTTACATCTGAGCCAACTGGCAGTTTCTGTGCCCGATTCCAAGGAAAAAAAAAAAAAAGATGTTAAACTGTGAATGCGCACTGGCACACGAGCTGAGATTAGGTAATTTGGGATCACTCCATAGAAATCACATATGGGCTTTGGAGACTGGGAATTCATTCCTGTTCAAACAGTGACCAAATGGGGAGCGGGGAAAGCAAGATCAAAGTGATTAAAAAAAACCAAAAAACAAACCACTCACCTTCCTGTAAAGAAAAAATGCACCACAGAACAAGAAAGAAAAAACAAAGCCGCCTTTGCCTTAATCTTGAAAAAAAAATTGACAGTTGAGAGAGAGATTGGCCCACTTGACCCAAATGAGGTAACACAGGAGCACTTCCAGCTATGACTGCAATTCCTGTCCCCATTCTGTCTCTAAAGACTTCTGAGGATTTTCATCAGTCTGTATCTGTCCTCCTTCACTCTGTTGTTTTCTGACCATTTTTTATATTCCCCATGACCCTTTTGCCCTCGTCCTGTTATCTAGGTTAGGCTCTTCATTAGGCTCACTATAAAACTGGTACTAGTTAAGGAAAACCACTCTAAAGTCAGTCCGTTGTGAGGTGATCATCTTTTTGGTTTTGAGCTTGAGAAACCTAGAAAATCTGTGCAAAGTTCACTTCAAGATTTGGGTGAAGAAGGAAGTCCAGGATTGTTCCATGGCCTTGTTCAGAACTGTGATTTGGCACAAACCCTGTCATAGCCCGGGTCTGGCTTTGGAGATAAAACCAAGGCTGGGAGGAGCCTGGAACAGGTTTGCTTGTTTTCAGTTCCGAGCATGGATGGGTAGGACTGAAGTAGGGTCCTCATTATCCTGCTCTCTGTGAAAAGCACTATGTGGTGTGGCTTCGTGTTAAGACCTGGAGGTGGTGGAGCTGTAGAACAAGGAACTGTGGGATTCTTCATTAGCTTTGCCTGTGAACAGCAGGAGCCCTTCCCCCTTGGTATCTCCCCAGTGCCAGCCCCTCAGACACAGCAGAGAGGAGGCGTGAAGCAAAACAGGGTGGTGATGTGAGATACTGCAGGAGATGGATGGAGAGGGCTGCGGTGGGAGAGGAGCAGCTGAGGGAGCTCATAGCTGGGCTTGAATATCATCATCCATGTAGGGGGAAGAAGCTAATCCAAATTCTCGTCTTAATTAGACAGGGGAAGGGAAGGGGAGGATTGTGATGCTCGTCTGTTTAAGGCCAGAGGAGAAGCTATAGTTTGGCATGTGACAGATGTCACAAAAGCCACGGGGTTATTTTCTTGATCTGAGCGCAGGCTGAAGCAGCACTCTGAGGTGCTGGAAAACGCTCACACCTTTCCCTGGCAAGAAAGGACACTCTATGAGGTGTCCTAAAGAAAGTGAAACTACCCGTGGCACAATCCAAGGTGGGCTCCACGGACCACGTAGGCTCTTGTCAGCGTAGGAGCAGAAATAACCTTTTTGGCGCTGTCTCTACCAGGCTTTGGATAAGGAGCACGCTTTACTAAGCTATTAAGAAAATAGATTAACAAATATTGAAAATAATGTATTTCCTCCTCAGCAAAGGGCTCTTCCCAGGCTTTTCCTGAAACAGAGTAGTCTGGAAACGTACACAGGAGTGCAGGAGTAATGGGTTAAAACAGGGGGAAGGAAATAGCACTTTAACCACTCTGTGTCCTTGACTAATGTTAAAAGCTTTTGCCTTTTCTGTCCAAACTTGATGAAACTTCTCACACCTGTACAGATGCAGACATGCACTTCTGAAGTGAAACATGGTAAGAGCTCTTCAGAAGTCATTGTTAAAACACAGAGGAGGATCCTTCTTTTATTCTGAGTCCTTCCTTCAGATGTGCACAAGTCTTCAACTATTTTTCCAGGGAATCGGTGTGCTGGCTCTCTTTGTGATCATGACTTACATGATGAAATAATTCCACTTATTCTTGCCCCTGGAAGATGGAAATGGTACTATTTATCTATGCTCTTCTTCAGCAGCTTTTGCCCTGTGTGGGATTCCCAGTATTGAACCCCAAACCTAGACACACCTTTGAGGGATCTCATTAGCTCTTCAGAGCAAACTTGTCACCTTTGCTCTCCTCCCTGGTCCCGCTGAGGACCGCCACCCATTGGCTGGCTGGTGAACTCACATCATGTAGAACATGGCCTTCTTCTGTGCATGGGGGCTTGCTCAGATCTGAAGCGTGTCTTGCCAGAGCTGGGAGATGCTGCAGAGCTTCATTGACACACTCCTGACTTTTCTGTGACTTGGAAATGGCCACTTTTTAAAAAAGGTTTGGGAATATTTCTAGGAAAAGGCAGCTGGAGAGCTAACAGGGCAGCTGCGTCTGGGAGATTCACCTCCTCTGTCCCTTCAGCTGACTAGCCATAAATAAGGCAAATGCCAGACTGTACCTGAAAATATGAGAGCAAAAGAACAGTGTTTCCTCTTCTTGGCATGGCTTCCGACAATGTTTGCTGTCTGCCAGCGTCGCTGTGAGTTACAGTGCACTGGGTCATCGTTACGTACGTGGAGCCGATGAGTGCAAGAATTTCCCGAGGAACAGTCTATTTTCTGTCGCTGAGCAAGTGGTGTTCCCTACTCCTCTGATTCAACCAGCTACCTGGTGTCGAAAAATGACTGGAGTTATGTTCAAGCCATTTGTCTGTCCTTTCCCTGGTTAAACATGTACCCGCATATATGTGTATATTATATAAGCGTATACAAAATATATACATTCACACTCACAAACACATGCACGTACTGCTCTGCTGCATGCCAACTCGTCAGCTGTCCGTGTGAGGAATCGGGACAAAGCGCTGGCCCAACTGAAGGTGAAGGAAGGGAATCAACACCAGTCTCTGAAAGAGGGGGACAGTGACCAGTGCAGCTCAGTCATTGTGGAAGGGGCTGATTTCTGAGAGCAGAGAACATCGCTGCGCTAGGATCTGATTGCATCCTGAACGTGCGAGAACTTGATGAAGGGTAACGCCACCACAGGGGCAAAGTAGGAATTTTTGGTGCAAAAATCACATCCTTCTCTGACCCGCAGCAGTGAAGTTTCTGAGCATTAAGCACCTCTGCATGTATCCTCCTCGGCCCTGAAAGGAGTTTGGTTTTAAGCCCATCTTAATGATAGGAAACTGAGAATCAGGGAGATGGTAACTTGGACTTTCAAAGTCCTGTTTAAATAACTAGATATAGAAAGAGGGCAGCATGCCAGGGAAAGAAGGTCTTCTGAAAACATTTCTGCAAACATCAAGAGGGAGCCAAATGCTTTCTGCTATGCTGGCCCTCCTGGGAAGGACATTTTCTGCAAACCTGGCCTTAATTGGTGCTGAGCACTGGAAAATTCTGGTCCTCTACCCAGCATTATGGCATTACGGGTCAGCTTGGTGTATCTGTTGCATCAGACCATCCATCCTCTGATTCAATCTTTGCCCTGGCTGTACATGCCCAATTTTATTTGTGAAGAGCAAATTCAGGAGGAAAAAAATATATACTTTTTTCTCTCCCTTTCTCTCTTTTTTTTTTTTTTTTGTGTCCTTCTCATCTTTCAGCCTGGGATTTACAGTAGCGCGGCCCATCCTACCCCCTTCCAAAGTGCACTGCAAAGGAGCCATCTGTGGGTTCCCTCTGTTGATATATTTCCAGAAGACCTTGCAAAGTGACATTAATTGTTTTGACTGTGTGCACCTATTCGGTATTACACGCTGCTGCCCACCTCTCTGGCCCCTTTTTTTTTTTTCCTTTCAAGTAATAATCTTGCACCGTACTCAAATATTTGTGTACAATCAGCTCAGATGCAGTCAGCTGCTGTCAGGGCCCTACAAGCCGAGATGTTCTGAAGTCATTCCAGTGTAGGGAGCACATTTCATACTTATCAGGTGATTTCGTGTGTACAGATGGGACCCACCTGTACCACAATATTGAAATTAGCTCCTCTCCAGATTCCTCCCGCTGTAGCCTGGGTGGACTGTGGAAGAATTGAGCCCATCACCTCCAGCGTTCTCTTTGCTGATGTATGAGTTGTTGACTGCACGTGGTAGGAGCTGACATTCCGTGCTGCACATTTCCTTCTCCAGCAAAGCCGTGAAAATCTGATGGACTTCCTGGGCAATATTAAATCCCAAGCAAAAGCTTTATAAAAGCTACTTCAGAACACTATCAAATTATTAGTGTTCTTTTTCATAATACAGACGGGGTCTCGTTTTATTGAAAGAAAAAGAGAGAGAGTGTTTTTTCCAGCCCTCTTGGGAATTATTTTATTGAAAATATCAAAACTGGGAAGATTTCTCCGGTGCCAGGGGTCAGAATCTTTGCCTAGTTTGTTGTAATGTGAACATATAAAAATTCACTCAGTGCTCATTCTCTGCCTTTTATTTAATGCACGATCCAGGTAGTTCCACTTTGATTCTTTACATTGCTGTTCCTGGCACTGAACATTTGCCTTGAGTGTTTCAAATTTCTTTCATGAATTCTGAAGAAGGGAAAACTTCAGGAAAATTGCCATTGGCCTAATAGGTATTGATGTACTATTACCCATAAAAGAAATTTTTGTTATTCCACCTGACACTGAACAAACAAGTGCTTTCTGTTTCTTCTGGGGAGCTCGAAATTTGAAGTATTCTTCACTGTAATATCTCCACTTAAAAATAGCATTTTCCTACTAGTTCCCTGTGAGTCATAGCTACACACCTTAATGAGCAAGTGTTTAATATTTTAATTTCTATTAATACAGAATAGTAAATGCTGCTGGAAGTCAGCTGAAGTAAGAACTATGACAAGCAGCTAAGTTACGTTTCTTCCTGTGCATCATTGTCATCGTCACTGAGTACTATCAATATAAGGACCAGCTAACTCATAATTTCAAAGGAATTGGGTTTTTCAGTGATGGCTAAGGGCAGAGTTGTCACGCAGGCCCTTTATTGTGACAATGATTCATGAGAAGAAAAGAAATCAGCTCGATTCTCTCATCACCAGTGACATTTGCTTTGGACTGGCAGTTAAAATAGGTTTTTTTGCTTATAAATAGATTACTGGTAATCTCTAAAGTCAGGTGAAGGTGACAAATATGGAACCCCTGTGGATAAATTAGTCATCTTTTAGCATTAACCTGGGCTGTAAAGTGAGATCACCAAACACAGCCTCGTTACCTCAACTTTTTTTGCTCTTTGCTTATAAAAGGAGGCAAGTCCTCCTCAGTTGTGTGTTTAAACCCCACGAAGGTTTGTGTCCAGGTCTGAATTAGGCAGCGTCTCTGACGGGCAAGTGAAATCCTGATTTGGAACAGCTCTGCTGGATGAAAGCTTGGCTCTTCTGCAGGCTGGCATTGCTTGTTTTAGGCTGTGTTGGCCAGTATTGAAATGCCTTTCAATTCTCCAAAATGACACGTAAGGGAAGTATTGTGTTGGTGTTTTGAGGCAGATCTTAAAAGGAGGACCGCCTTTGTCTGAGATCATAGAGAGCATCGCACACAAGTGCTTCTCGTGGTCTTTGTCAAGGGGTTGTGAAGGCTCCAACCATGCAGCTGGGAATGGAGGAATACTGCTGATGCAGAGAGGAATGTTTTGCAGGGCTGCAGAATGCACCTCCACGATCTAAGCTAAGAAAAACCTGCCATCGGGATGTCTTTGATTGCTTTAACCTTTCAGTCCTCCCCGCTGAGGCAGCCCCTGGTGCCGCTCTCTTGCTTCCAGCCAAGATTCCAGCCACTTTCCAAGCAGCCCATTTTAAGTAAGCAGGTGGCTGAAGTCTTCCTGAGTCCAGGGACATCTTACCTCCGGCATGGTCCAAACCACAACAACACAAAGGAAGAAAAAACCCAACAGAAAAGCAGCGTGAACTCAGGCCAGTGCTTGTCTCTCTGTTTCCGACTATGCCATCCACATTCTGTGAATAAATTCATTTCTGCGTGTTTAATCTGACACCTTTTGCAAGCAATACACTCACTCAAAACACCAGCAATGAATAAACACCACCAGCCTCTTGCAGCTATTCGATTGGGTAGCTAATTCACAAATGATTGACTACCCAAGTAGTGAGAGCATATGGAGGCTCTGTGAGCGACTGTCAACACGAGGGAAGTAGTCAGGGAAGCCAATTGTTAAGAACCGAAAACAATAGCGAACAAGAAAGTCCTTGAAGGAATGTGGCACTGGGTCTGCTCAAAGCATGAATTTATGAAAACGCGTGGCCAAAACAAAAGAAGATGGCAGCATCATTTCCTATATATGCTCCTCGTTGTTGGTTATTATTATTCCAATTTTTGACACTTGAATGAAATGTGGTATAATTGGGCTTCATAGCTGCTGCTTCAGGCGACATCAATTGCCTTTTTTAAAAATGATGATGGCGTTGAGGGAGACTCTTTTTTTCCTTTTATGTTTTGAAGCTGCTGTACTCTCGGTGCCACTCGTACAATGCACTGAAGGGGCATTGTACTCCTGGGAGGGTCTGCAGGGCCGGGGACTGATCCCGCGAAGAAATATGAGATGGAGAAGAAAAGAAAAGTAAACATACTGTAGGATGTTACGCTAAAGCTAATCCCAAGATATCCCTTCCTCTTTTTCCTCTCTGGGTTTTCCTCTCAAGCGTTTCGCTTCCTTCCCTGTAGCACGCAGAGCGGGCAACATTACAGGTGGATGCAAGAAAACTCCACTCCCTGCTTCCCTTTGCTTTGATTCAGTAATCAATTCTGTCAAGTTTGAAGGACCTTAAGCTGTTATGAAAGGAAAATAATTCCTTAAACTGTGTTTATTTCTGCTATGAAGAGCCCACCCCTGCACCTTGTGTTTGCATTGATAGGTGTGCTGCAGGATTGGGTTGGCTTATTTGACTCGGGGAGGAAATGAGATGAGAAGTGTGAGGTTTTTCAAAGTTGGATCCAGCAGGGAAAGGGAAGATGTATTCACCGCTCTGCTTTTGCCTTGAGAGGCAATTCTTTAGGAGGTAGAACCAATCTTTTAAAAATCATGCTGAAAATACTCTGATGACTAAGAAGACTGAATGAACCTACCGTGGCTGAGCCCTCTGCAGGGGATAGAACCTACCGGCTGTGTTTTAAATATCACATCATGCCCCTCGTTTCTGCTCCTCCTCAAATCCACGAGTGCAGGGCTGGTTAAACCCCATCTCATTTCAGTGTCCTCAAGAGACCATCAGCCTTCTAGGGCTGCTGGGGTCCCTGTCCTTGCAGCCTGGGGTGCTGGGTTCAGATGTCGGGAGGCTTCTCCGAAATTAATGCACACACGTACTTGTGCAGATCCCCAGGTGAGCGGAATGCTCCCCTTGGTGCTCTCAGGCAGCAAACTGTCCTCTTCTGCTAAGGCCTGCATTTGTGCAGAAAGCAAAGAAAATACCGTGGAGAAAAAGGCGCATGAAATGTCAGTTTATTCTGTTAGAGCTGGTAAACTCCCCCGCCACGTACGTGCGCGCTGTGTTTTGGGCAGCGATCCTTTTCCTCACTTCTCCTACCCTCTGGCAGGAGGGTTCGGTGCATATTGTCGCTTTAATATTTCTTTTTGCTCCTCGGCAGCCCTTTCCCCCAGGCACCCCACCAGGAGCTGTTGATGTTGACTAGTGGAGATGCCATCTCTCTACCACAGGCTTCGACTCGTGTCTTCTCGCTCTTATACACACAGATGCCAGGGATAGCAGTGCTGGTAGAGACATGTTTTCCCCTTCTCCTGGCATCCCCTTCTGACTTTTCATTCTCACCAAAATACCAGACTTGGATCACTCTAAGGCTCTGCCAGCCGGTACAACCTGATTCTTCTTCCTCTTCTTATTAGTGAGATCTCAAGTGGAGGATCCCCAGTGACAGCCAGCGCTACTGCCAGGACCTGACACAGACCTGGGGGCTGCCTGTGGGTGCTGAGCTGTCCCCGAATGAGCGGAGTCTGGGCCACTTATATGGGCAGGTAACTCTGGAAGTCCATTGCCTAAAGACACACATTTCAGTGCAATTCTTAGGCGTAGCTATTTAACTACTAATGATTTAGGATCTTAAACAATTTTAAAATATTCTTTTTAATGAAATCTTTGCAGTTAACCTTTAACTGCTTCCAGTTCACAGAATCCTTTACAAGAAAGGGCAGGAAATCAATAGCTCTAAAAAGCAAAAGCAACAGCCCGAGCATCAGCATGTGCCATATTGTACTGGTGTGCCAGTGTGAGCAATTGCCTAGAGCAAGCAGGAGGTGACAGGGATGAGCTGTCCCTCTGCCTGCATTACTTTTGCATTACAGTCTGGCTCATACAGAATCCTGTAACAGAGAGGATGAAGGGTGGTTTCATCACCAAGCCATTATCAGGGGAACCTGGGGCACGTGATGTTTGTCCGCAGAGGAGTCCCTAAATCCATTGATTTCTGAGAGCTCATTAGTGTCAGTATGGCAAGCGAGATTTTGACCTGCTTTTGGTGTTGTGCTGGTCTTGGAATTTGTTGTTACTTTTGTGACTCTACCAGAAGCTCTATAAACCAGGAAAAGGCTTAAAATTAAGCTAGCTGCTTATCAATCCTGATGTCTATCTCTATGCAAACAAACCAACCCCCCCCACCCCGTGTTCAGTGAGCGCTCCCGCTTTCCTTTGTTCAGCTTTCCCGTGCTTTTGTCTTAGATGTTAGAAGGTTGGACACGAGGTCATTCACTAACCATTTCATGTGGATACTGCAAGTCAGTTCAGGTCTTCTCCCCCTCCCCTCAATTCATCTGCAATCTCTGCTGTGCAGTAATGGGGCTCAAAACACAGTCCTCATGGTATAAAAATAAAAAAACGCTGCTCTTCCACGGGAGTGATGGGAAAGGATGTCCCAGATGGGTGTCTGCATAGCTCAGAGTGGGTTGGTTTTGATGTCACGTATTACTTAGATTAGGATGAGTTTGAACCCTTTTAAGCGGAAGCTGGGAAGGGGTTAGAAATGCTCCTGTCATCAATAATTACAGGAACTTCTGTTCAGCCTTTGCTGCTTCTTACGGCCTAGGACATGCTCCCTGGGCATGCCGGGGAAGGGAGGATGTTATTCACGGGTGTCAAAACCCCCACGCGTGCATCACTTGCCGATAGCTGTTATTGTGGTGGCAGGGCTCTGCCCAGATATTGCCATGGGTGTGGACGGTGATCTTCTGCGAGTTGTTCTGTCCCGTTTCTGCAGCTGATTTCTTTGTGCCTTAAACAATTATTGAAATCTGTATGTTCACTTGCCCCGTCTGTGAAAATGGGCTGACTCCCTTCACTAGTATATTCAGAGAACAAATTAATAATGTCAGGCACTCAGGAGGAAAAGTTTTTCAATGTAGAATTGCTCTACAAACCTGCTCAGTATTGTTATTATTTATTATTCTATGGACTCATCACTCTCAGCTCACTTCTGTCAGAAGCTGCTTTGAAAGATGGATAAGTTGCACAAAAATTATTTTCCTTCAGTTTTCTTTGTGAGAAGGTTTTAAATGTGGCGCGGGGAGGGTCGTTTTGGGAGGGAGGGCAAAGGAAGACAAGCTGCTGTGATGAAATGGCTTTGAAAAGGTGGAACCAGGGAAAAATAACTTCTAACCTAAGATCCAGACTTGCATTACCAAATTTTTACTCAGATGAAAGGCAGAAATACATGAGAGCATAAATAAACCTTTTACTACCTGCAGGTATATTTATAAGATGTGTTTTTTCTCTGTGCCGTCTCTCCCTCCACACTGACGCAGCAGATGTAAAAGGCAGGGATGGACGTGAATAGCCCTCATCGCTGTCTGTGAACCCTGCGATGATGTAGCTGGTAGGTGCCACCACTGCTCCTGTCTCCCTCCACTTGCAGTGGCTTTCCATCTGGCACGACTCATGCTGTGCGCTCCCTCAGGTTTATGTGAGAAGTCCCGTGAAAGCAGAGTCATTGATTTTTGTAGGTGTAGTGGCAGAGCAATTTTAGATGGTACGAGGCTGATTTCCTTGACTTTCGCTTTCCTGCTCTTGATACTTCTGTGTCAAACTCGACACCTTTCCCAACACTATCCTCCTCCTCATAATAACAAAGTACTCAGCACCTCCTCCTCCTCACTAGCACTGTCAGCAGGAGCAGTGGAAGGGTGCTACAGGCCGCCGTGTTTGTTTTGACAGTGCCAGAAAGAATCTTCTTTCAAAAGAATCTGCCGAGTTAGTGGGAGGTCTCTCTGTGTTTATGTTTCTGAACATAATTGTTTAATCTCATTTTGGGGGATATTTCTCCACTGCACATCTATTGTGCAATGAGGATGGTTAAGTTACAGCCTGGACTTCAGATCTCTCCTGCGTTACCCCAGCCATCGCGGTGAAGAATTTGATCTGCGGCAGCTCTCTCGTCTCGTAGACAGCTAATGACGTGGAGGGACTTTTCCAGGTCTTCCAATTAGTCTGTCATAATGGAATAAGTCATGGGGAGATTATTTTCCCGTGCTGTTGGAAGAAGTCTGTTGAAGCTCCATTTTGATTTTACGGATGTGGGCATTTATCACAGTAACACATCTAAGTTAATGTGCAGGACCAAACCAGTGAGATCAGGATCCGACCCTGGAGCAGGGCCCTTTGGGTTGCCAGCAGCGGCGCTCGCAAACCCACCGAGAGACCAAAGTGGTCTGGCCTGAGTTAAAGGGTATATCGTTATAGACAGATTCCCACATTTCGTACCTCAAGCGTCAGTGACACGAGGTGCCGTGATTTATGGCATGGCCCTGGAATCCCTGATTAATTGTCTAACGCTGCTGATGTGCGGAAGATGATGTGCAAAGTGTTTTCCCCAAGCGCTCTATGCAAGGTAGTAGGCAGGGAGTGGACTCCCCGGACTGACGTTGAGACGGTGGGCCGGCCAGCTCGCAGAGAGCACGTTAAGTCGTCGCATTAGTCCGCCAACCTCTCCCTCATCCCACTTAGGGGGCTTATCCCTCTTCTCTGGCTGTCCAGGGAGATCAGAGCCCTAACCCCGTTCCTCTGAACGGTGTCCGAGTTACAGGCACAGAGCAAATGCCTTCAGCAAAATCTGCATGGCGATGGAGCCCATTTACATACGGCGAGCCAGGCTCTTTAGCTAGGTGCCAACCGGAAAGCTCCTTATTTCTGAGCTCTTTGAGGACTCAGACCTTGAGAGATACCAAATGTAAGTGGATAAATGCCTTTTACATGTGTAAGTCCAGTGGCTCCTTCATACAGGTGACAGAAGCAGCCAGGGAAAACGGAGCCTCTGCCCAAACTCTTTTGAAATAAAATCCTGTGTTTTAATCGGTGAATTGCCTGCATTTATGTGCGTCCCATTGTTTCCTTTTATTTTCCAGCATGCCTGCTCAATTCATGAGACATTTTTATTTCATTTCCAAAATGTGGGATAGGCAGCAAACTTAGCTTTAGAGCTCTAGGTCTTTTTCTGCTTCACCTAAAAAAAATCCCACCTGCTCTCTCTTTATGTATTACCACCCTGCCTGCAGCCGAGATAGGGATGGAGGGAGGCACAAAGTGTATCTGTAAGCGTGTTGCTAGTGCTTATATTCCAAACAAACACGACATTATCTTTGAACTTAAACCCACTGCTCGGGATAACTGCATTTTTTACATGGCACAGCAGCGCGCCACAGCTTGTAACAAAAATACATCTGCAGAAGGAACTGGACTGTGGTCGGTGGGGACTGAACCCGCCTGTCCATCACTTTGTGCACACGGGGACGCACCCTGCAGTGGTCCTGCCCAAAAATAAAACGCAGGCATGTGCTGCACGGGGAATTGTGGGCAGCTCTGCGTGCGAGGGGCTGGGGAGGGGGGCACTTCCAGAGGGGCACAACTCTGCACCTGGGTGGAACAAAGTGGGGCTGATGTGAGGGGCTCGCCGGCACTTCCTGCTTGAGGTTTGATGGCAATCGAGTCTGTTCTAGTTTCACTCCAGGACTCTTCTCCCTCCTGACATCCCCACCCTGATGAGTTTGACAGCTCGTGGTCTGATCATCTGTATGAGCTCCTTGGAGACAACCATGCACGTGGAGGTGGAGCCGGAGCACATACATCTTCTGCTCTGTCCTTTTGTGCGCTGAAAGGATATTATTTTGAAAGTCACACCATACAACAGCCATCTCAGAGGGTGACTCTCAGCTCCTCTGCAAACAGAAGAGAGCTTTGCATGCAATTTAATATAAAACAAGGTTATGTCTTTAATGAAATTATTTAATCCCAATTTTTGAGAGAAAAGTCTTTTTTATGAGTTTAGAAACAAGGGGGCAAAAATTCTGGGGTTTGGTTTTTCTGCCTTGAATTTCTCCTGTCTCCTTGTATCATTCATTTAACTGTTCTGTGTTTATGCTTCTCTTCTGTGGGAAGGGGATAGCACTTATTTTTCTCTACAAGGTTTTGGGTATGTGATGTAGTCTTATTGATAAAATATTCTGCATGCCGCCAGTTGCAAGAATGAAGTGTAAGCCCCAAATATCTCTGTCTTATTAATTTTGGCATTAGCAAGGCATCCAATTTTTACAGCAGAGGGTGGCTTCTCCTTTTTAATATTAGTCCTTCCCATTTCACAAAGTGAGAAACGATTCTGCTCTTCGGGGGAAGTGGCCTGGAATTCATAAACCAGAGCGAATGGCAAAAAAAGGGACAGAGAAATTGGGAAGAAAGGCCAAATAAGCCAGGCATATGCCTGCATTTTTCTTTCCCGTTTCAGCCATGAGTCACACTGCGGTCCTCCTTCCCAGACGAGCACACCGAGGCAGAAAGAAGAAAAGTAACTCCGATCACATCATAAGGTAGAACTTGAACAGGAATCCAATTAGCTCTTTTGTTTTAACGTTAAACTACGTTGCCTTGACCTCAGCCCACAGGTAGCGTGAACGTCCGTGGCTATTGTCAGGCGGTTGTATGAATGTGTTACAAAATTAAATAATGTGGCATTGTGCTGCATGACTAGCACTTACACACTAAATTATCACAGCTCTGCCTGACCTTGGCAGCATCGTAGGGTTCATATTTTCAGGAAGATGAATTGTTCGGCGAACAATTTCTTCAATGTTTTAAACACACACACTTTTCTTTAACCTTATGGACACGCAGTTTTTACCTCCTCGTGCTGTTGTGAGTTTAAAAACACCAGTCCCAGCACAATGCTCACTGCAGTCAGGAAAAGGGCCCTGACTGACTGCTGTGCTCTGGTACTTCACACTCAAATGAAACTGTAGGATTTGGGCCTAAAAGGGGAGGAAAAGATGAAGGGTACAGCTTTATGGACTTGAAAATCTTCTAGCCATGTTTTCAAATCCTTGGCCAGTCTTTTCTAGGGCCAGGCGGGACACAGTGATTCTCTTTGAAGGCTCAGCGTCCACTGGCTGGCTTGTACTATTTGTGTAATCTGCTATGATTCGCTCGTAGTTCGTACTGGTAGTTTAGAAGAGGAACGAAGGATGAGTTTGTATATTTTCTAACGTGAATATTGAGGCCATATTCAGGGAGTTATGAAGTCAGTGGAGAGAAGCAGAAGCAGAGCCTCCTTGTCTGTACCGCCTGCCGCTGACAGCTGCTGGTGGTTTTGCTCCCCGGGCAATACCATAAGCCAAACCTAGTGCTGGGCAAGTTGAACCAGCCACTGCTCCCTTTCATTTAGACAGCACAGTAGAAGATGACTAGATGACCTCTGCTTTTCAGGTCACGTGTTGGATTCCTGTCCAGTGCTTAGAGGGAGAGGTAGCAGGTACTGAGGCCATACAGGCATGAGGCACGTCATCGTTTGCAGAGTAAAACTTCCTATTCGATAGTACCATGACTCAGGCGGTCTCCGGGGACTATATTGCAGCTGAGGGCTCTGGTTTACAGTGCATGTTTGTGGCAAGGATGGTTTAGCTCTGTGGTACAATGTACAAACAAGTAACTTCAGTCTGTTCTGATGACTTACATTCAAAATTGCCTTGTACTAGACCTCTGCTGTGTTGGGAAGTCATATTCTGAGAGAAGATCGCTTGCAGTCCTGCTGCACTTTTGGTCTTTCGGTTCCTGGAGGTTCCCACTTGTCCAAGGGACTGCTCATGGAACAGGGAGGTTTTCAATGCTGTGTCCCCTGCTCATGCATAAACCCAGCTGAAATGTCCACATGTAGGACACACAGGTGCTAAGGAATTGAAAGCATTGGAGTATTTTTAATCAAGATTACAATAAAAATGTCATGCTGTGCATGGTTCTGGCCTCTGCACATTCAGAAGGATGTAGTGCAGTTAGAAATCATCCAGAGAAAAGGTAAATAATGCAGTTGAAGAGGTGGGGCACTTGCATTTATGAGGAGAAACGGAGAAGCTGGAACTCCTGTCTGGAGAAGGCTGAGAAGGGGAAAGGACCGAGTTTCACAAAGCTCCTGGATGGTGAGCTGAAAGCAGAAGGACGATCCACCAAATCTGGCAATACGAGAGCTAGGAGGCACTCCATATAGGGTAAGAGACAGTCTGAAAACGGATAAAAGATCACATTTACAAAGCTATTAGTGAACCAGGACGCGGTGGCAGTTGTGGGAGTACAGGGAGTGAACAGAAGGGGATTAGGCAAATTCTAAGGGCTGAACAGGTTTCAAAATGACAGGAAATCAACGATTTGCCATGAACGTAGACACTGATAGTGGTCTATGCCTGTTTAAATGAAGGGATGTAAAACTCTCCGAGTGTGTGCATGGGCAACCAGCAAGAGGAGCGTGTTACGAACCTCAGGTCCCTTCAGGACCTGCTTTGAAGCATCTCCCGTTGGCCACTGTCAAAACCAGACTGGATCGTTGGTCTGACCTAGCACAGTAATCCCGAGGTTTGTATCTGTGTTAATTAAAATCTGCTTTTGACTGGTTGTCTTGTGAATAGGGAGATAAAAAAGGAGAATAAAATCTTTTAAGCAGGTTATTAATTTAACATTAAAAAACAAAGGAAAGCAGTGGGAAATAAATTCTTGTAGCCTTTTCTTGGAGATGGTTTTCCAGTGCAGTGTAACATAAACAGATTAACTGCAGTGTTTATTCAGTGTGAAAAAGCAGTTCCAAGAGCCGCAGGTGCTTGCCAAGTCCATAATTGTACCTCCTTAAATACTTTCATTACTTGGAAGTACAATAAGAGCAGCGGAGACACATGCTTTCTATTTTCTTGTCAACAAAACACCTCCAAGAAATTAAAATCTCTTTTCTCTAGAAATTTTCAGCAAGATTTACCCCTGCCCCACCCCCCCCCATCTTGAAGAGGAGGGGAAGAATGCCTGAGAGATGATGGCAGAAGAACACCCCCTTGGAGGGATTCCTACGTGCAGAAAGAGGGACCTGAAACAGTGAGAGTCGCTTTAAGTATTAGTTTCCTTCAATTGTGGGGACTATTAAAGGCTGCAGCAGTTAAACACGGCCTGGTTTCTGTGTCCCACCAACATGATAGCAAACGAGAGGTGTTTTCCGTAGCAGTTGGCTGTCCTTACAGCAGAGCTAGGCTCAACCACAGTCATTTACTCCCTCACTACCCCAAAGCCATCAATCCTCAGGTATGCAGCAGAGAGAGCTTGGAGAATAGTTCCTGTGCTGACGTCTCCCTGATGCTTTAGCTGTCACTGCAGCTTCGTCTCCACTCTTACTTCTCTCTCTGCCCATTGGCTGACCCACGTTGGCCATGGTCAGATAGCTTCTGCCCCTTGTCCGCTCCCCTGTCTCTTATGCTGGAAAGAATCATAGGCTCTTAGAAGAGCCTGAGTGGGGCTGGGGCAAGGCTGACACCAGCCTCCTTTGGGGTGCTGCTGGCAGTGAAGTGTCCTCCTGCCACAGGATCTGGGGCTTCTCCTCCTTCATGGGGGTCACCCAGCACACTCTGGCCAAAGCTGTAAAATTTCAGCCAGTTGCTACAGTATGATACGCAGAAATTGCTGCTTGTCAGGAGCATGGTATCTTCTCGAGACGTGTGGATTTTATTTTGAAGACACCTGTGATAATTTGCTCCCATGGCTGATGAGCTTGCGGCATTTGAAAATGAGGATTCTCCAGACAATCCAGCCTTTGGCCTGTTAGTGATACACAACTTCTCTTTTGGCTTTGCCTTCTGTTTCATTGGTTGAGAAAAAAGGCTAGAACCTCTCCAGAGGCAGAGTGCCTTTCTCAAGCCTTGTCCTGATGTCCTGGTGCGGAGCTGTTGTTGTCTGGCCTTCCCCTCAGTGAAATACGAACTTGGAGTGTGGTTGAAGTGTTCCTTCTAAATGTGTAATAGTAAAATTGGGCGTCGTTAAATGCCCACAAGTCGCCCTCTGTGGATAACTCTTGGTCTAATCTGACCCTCAGCCCTACCCACGCCTTATTGTTCAAGGACTGTGGGTACAAGTTTGGCTTTGAGGGTTTTATGTTGTGAGGAATGCCTTAGTCAAACAAAACTGTGTGTTTCTGAGCTTCTCCCTCCCGGATGACAACCATATGTAGTCTAACCCTGCTCTTTGGGGAAAGGCAGGTGGCGGGTGAGATTTTTTCCTACCAGTCAAAAAAAAAGAAGAAAACAAAAAGAAAAAAGAAAAGTAAAGTAAGTTCTGCCTCAGAAATTGTGTCTGAACACAAGTGTAATGAGAATTGCTCATCTCACAGTGAGAACAAGCCTGTACAGTTATATGAAATTTGGTCTTGAGAAAAGCAGTCTGAATATTTTATTTATTCCTCTCATATCCCTTTATGTCTCAAGCCTTGATTTCATCTCTAAAAAGAATTTCCCTCATCTTTTTTAAGAGAGGTTGTGACGTGCCATGTTGTCTCTCTCCGCCTAGTCTCATATTGCACTAACCCGTGGTAATGAAAAGCGATGCTTCCGCAGTGCTCGGTGGTGGGTGTGGGAATGATAGCCATCCCGTGGTCCTAGGAAGGATTCAATTGTGTTATTACGCGACGCTTGGGGACATACCGAACGCTACGCACCTGGAATCTTCAAGTTCCTCCTTTCTCACTGGAGGGGGGAGGTCTTTCTCTTGAGGAACTTAGTTCAGAAGTAGACCCGCAGGACAGCCGAGACAGCAGGGCTCCCAGAGCAGGTTTGTAAGGAGACATCTCCCTTCCCCGGAGCGTGGTGCATTGCGATAGGCTCCGCCCACAGACCTGGGAATACAGAGCGTGAGAGGATACTTGCCAATTTTATTTCCCCGACTCCAACAGCCCTTTTTACCGGCAGAAGAATGTCTGCATTTCCATACCAGTTTAATAGTTTGCCTGTAGATCACAGCCCTTCCTATCACAAAGAAATCATTTTATCCTGCTGTGTAATTAATACGCATGTACAGTGTGGCAAACATTTTCCTGTAGACTGCTTATTTTGCCTGTAAATTACAGGAAATCCTATACAATACACCTGGGAGCCCCGCAGCCTGAAATTAGAATGCAAACGGTCCCCACCTCCTCTTGCTTGGCCAGCTTGCCACTCGGATTTCGAAACTCTTTTTTGTTCGGTTGTGTAATAAATTCTGATAGCACTGAACTTACTCACTTCTATTCACTTTAAAATTAATACAGGTTTTAATTCCAAAATGAAACCAGTTTATGGCTGACAGAGTTA
Source organism: Buceros rhinoceros silvestris (assembly GCF_000710305.1). NCBI lineage: Eukaryota > Metazoa > Chordata > Aves > Bucerotiformes > Bucerotidae > Buceros > Buceros rhinoceros. Next base: position 116,105 of record NW_010401938.1, read on the forward strand.
CTACAAAGGGGTGAAGCTGCACGGTGGTTTCCAGTGGTGGATTTTGTTCTGACACACATACAACATATGAATTTGTAACAAAACCCCTACAGTTTAAGGTATATTGGCAGTAAAATCGATGGCCAAGCCTCAGTTCTGTGTGATGTCAGATCTATATGAGCCCTGAGATAGTATTAAAATCGCAGCAGCTGTTCCTTGTTGTAGACACATCGACTTTTTAAAGGGAGGCTCCGCATTTTTCCTGCCTCGCTGGTGCTCTGTGAATCTTGGTGACAAAAGAGCCTGCCTGGAAAAGAGTGGTGCCAGCTGCCAGAGCGTAGTGACCACCAGTCCGTACTGGTTTGGTGCAGATGAATGACGGTGTCTGCACGTGTGTCTGGGGCATGTGGATGGAGGGATCTCTGCCAGCACAGGCTGCAGAAAATACCTCCAGCCTCTCGAAGGTTTATGACCTCGTGCAGCTTTATCTCTTGCTGCTGAATAAACATCCAGTTCAGGAAGGGTAGAGGAGTTTGGGGAACAGGGAGCTTGTAGCTCGCCGGTACTCTGCGAGCTGCTGATGGCTGTGGTGAGAGCTGCTTCCCCAGAGCACTCTGCCAGACGTAATCACTCCCTACAGGTGAGAGAGGTAATTCAGTCTCTTTGAAGCTCTCTCCTGGCTCTGGCTCCTTCTCCTGTAAACTGGGACTGGCAATTGCATCTGTTTATTAGCGAGCATCAGAGACTAGCAAATTCCTGTTGCTACGAGGATCTGTTAGAAACAGAAGCGGGCCAGATCCTGCTCTCTGTTCCAGCAGGGTGAATCTAGTCAAAACCGAGGCTGACTCTGTACAGCCGCCGAGCTTCCTCAAAGTGTGACAATGCAGTTTAAGAAGCGCTGTCTTCTGAAAGCGTAACAGGAGTAGGTTTGTCCGCAGCTTTCCTGGGTAGCTGTGCTTGGTGGAGTCCTCCCAGCAGATACTCCTCTGAGGTCGGGCTGGCCAGTTGGGGTGAGGAAGCCGGGAGTAGTGGAAAAATAAAGTCTTACTGGGTGAACCCAACTGTTTATCTTTTACTGTTGTATTTCTAACTTCCTTCCATCAAAGGTTCCCTCCCGGCCCTGGGCACTTTAGCAAGAGGTTATTCGGAAGGTTCAAAGAGGAGGTTATAAACACATAGAAGCTCAGCAGAGCAGGAAGATCTGCTCAGATCTGGGCTTCGTCACTGTCTCAGAAAACCAGAAGCTTCTTTATAAGGCTTCTGATGCACTGTCTCATTGGAAGGCATTACTTGAAAGCCATGATGTTATTGTGGAGGGGTATGACATCAGGGTTGTAAAAGAAGGAAAGAAAACTCGCTAAAATTCCTTTTCACATTTGAAAGTTTCTATTTTCCATTGAACAGAAAATTCTGTGTTCTCTTCCCTGTGACCTTCACCTTCTTTATAAGTACCCCTGCCAAGAGTACTAAGGGTACACAGGAACCACCATTCCCCTCCTCCCTGTGGGAATATAGCTACCTTTTATTACCAGAACTAGTTCGTTCTTTAATGGTTTCGCAGTAAAAGTTAAAAAAAGAGTGAGAGAGAGAAGAAGAAAGTGGCCTTTTTAACTACTACAAGAGGTATTAAATAGTCAGCCAACCTCTGGAATCACTTCTCGTTTTCCATGACGCTGGGTAAGGAGTGTTACGGAGTTTTTTGGGTAAAGTTTATTGGAACTTCACAGTAGGACTACAAAAATGTGGATACTCTGATTGTTTTTGTTTAACAAGACTCCAGGCTCTACCTCACTTTAAAGTCCTATTGCCCCTTAAATTTTCTGCAGGATTTTAGTCTAGAGTTAAAAAAAAATCTTTCACATAAATATCATTTTGTCTTATCCTGCAGGGCACTAGTATTTACTCGGCTCCATGAAACTATGCGGCTTCTTTCAGGGTCTTCTGGTGATGATATGGGAGGTTCATATATCTGTTTCATAGGCCACTTGTCCAAAAGACTGGAGCATCACAAGAGAGTTTTGAATCAACACCAAAAGACAGAGACCCAGACAGCGACTATGCATGTGCAAGTTAGATTTGGGTGGGTAGCTGCAAAAAGGTAAATCGTGGCTTGGCTTTCACCTGCTTCCTCCTCTCTGGTAACGATGTAGTCACGAGCTTTGAATTTTTGGACCGTTTCCATCCTTTGACATGACAATGACTCTCAGCTCTCACCAGGAGTGAGCAAAGCAATTAGGAACAGATGAAATGACTCAAGCTCCCATTAGGCTTAAACGGAGCCTCTTCTTAGGAGTTTAAGTTTGTTGAGCCTTAATCTTTTCCTTTATTTCCTGTCAATGTGTTTTCTTTCTGGCTAACTATCTCCTGTGAGGTTCTGCCACTGGTTCTACCACTGGCAGCAGGGATATTTAAGACAGGAAGAAGCAGATAATGAAATGAGAACTGCAGACAAGCTGCATTTTGTATGTCCAAGAGTCTCAAATAAATATTGCTGTCTCCTGAGCTCATCCGAACCAAACTCGGTACCATTTGGGCTTGTCCTTTGCTAATTCTCGTGTTCCCTTGGTAGTGCCAAAAACAGACTAATGTTTACTCTGTCCTTGCTTGCTCTGTCTGAACGCTTATTTCAGACAGGGGCTTGACACAACTCTGTTGAAAAGCTGGCTGAATTACAGGTGTGCCTGTGGCCAGCTCCACGATATCCCCTGTTTTGGGGTGTTGGAAGTTCAAATCACACATCTGGAGCCTAGTCCAGCTCTCTGTGGTGCCTAGAGCCCCGCCAGATGTCTCCCACCTAGAGAAAACAGCTTACAGCCATTTACTCAAGGACCACCTTCCTTATGAGGGATGATCTTTCGAAGATGGAACCGAGTTTTACAGGATGCGTTTGGGAATGGTTTGTTTGGGCAGCCTTTCCACCCCGCCCCTCAGCCTCTCAGATTTTGCTCTTGACGAAGGCTGACTTTGCTCACGCATTGGTCTTTTTCATGACTGGGTACTCCTCCTTAGTCCCGCACACCAAACCTGTCTCATGCTGCTGGTGAGGCCAGTACTCAAGCTGTTACCCTACCCCAAAATTTCACTGAGTGCTGGAACCAGTCCTGATTTAGAGCTGTCGCTGGAAAGGGAACAGTCTGGCTTAGGTTCATCTAAGGAAGAGAAATTAGCAATTAATCACAGAGGAACCCGAGACAAAGCCTGCATTTGCTTAAGAGTGGTTTGGAGTTTGGTAAAGTTTGTTCTCACACAGGATTTTGGGGCAATATTTTAGACAGAGCTTCTTTGATGATGCTGCGGGTGTCAGATTAAAAGGACAAGTAAAACAAATATTTTTTCTGTGTGTGACTGGTTAGATTATCTTGTTGAGAATAATACTTTTATCATCTAGCAATTTTTCTAACCAGCCTAGAAATGCCAGAGGCTCAGCAAGCTTAGTAGTTCTTCTGATAGGTGAAAGAATCATGATAGGATTGGATATTCCCAACCTCGCACAACTCTAATTAAGAGTGATTCTCAGTAATGGACTTTGGCTGCAGGCTAAATAAATATCACTCCTGAATATTTTTCTTAAATCATGCAAGATTGTGTTAATTGAAACTCTCACATCTTCTAGATTGAATCCGACTCTGTGTTCTCCAGTTTCCGTCATCTTGCGTGTGTTGCTGAAATGCATCTACTAACAGCGGTGTAATTAAAGGCGTGGTTGTATTACCTGTCAACTCTTTTGTTACAGGGTTGCGTATTGCCTGGCCCCCAAACACCTGGTTTTGGCATGCAAAGTTGCGGCCAAAATAAGGTCTTTGTTCTACCAATTGGAAAATAACTCTAGTCTTTCCTGAGGTATCGGCTGCAACTGCAGAATTTCAGGCAGAGGACAGGACTCATGTTTTCCTCAGGCCAACCTCTTTGGGGGTTTATTCCTCAGGAAGGGGAGGAGGTAGAGTGACTGAAACCTGCTTTTGACTGAAAGACTTTAAATGAATGGCAAGCTGAGAGGGGCACCTGAGACCAGCTCCTGAGCTCCTGCATCGTTGCAGAGTGCTGTTGGCATCAGTAAAGCTGTTGTTTCTCTTCCCTTTCTCTCTTGGATGAGTTTTAACTCCCCTGTATTGCTGCTAAGCATCCACAAAGGACCCCTACTGAATTCACAACTTGCAACGTGTTCCCAGCCAAGTGCAGGGAAACAAGGGAGCACAGCGAGGGTAGGTGGAGAGGGCCGTGAAGGAAAGGCAGTGATGTCAACTTCTGCTTTGCAAAGGGCGCTGAGTGCACACATACAGGAGCCTGGTGATTTGGGGGAACAAAGTGGAAGGGAAGACTGGCTATAGTCTTGCCAATCAGCAGAGGACAAATCCGATGCAAGGTAGGGGTCACCTAGGACAAATTGGCCCTTTCTAGGGCTGCACACAGGCCAAATGGGGCCTCACCTCCCTCCCAGATTGGGGGGTGGGAATAGGGGAGGGATGTCAATGTGGCCTTATGGCTGGAAGTTTTCCATCTGTGCCTCAGCCAGAGCAAGGAGCTGCAGAATAACAGGGGCTCTCCTGAGCACGCCTGAGAGCCAGGCACGACGAGTTAAGGGTACTGCTTGAACCATGACCAAACACTTCCTTGCTTTAGTGAGTCCAGCTCTAACATTGACTGGTATTTGGTCAGAAGGTGGGCTGATTTTTATTATTATTATTATTATTTTTAATATGGTTATTTATATTGAAATGATACTGGGAGTTCAGTAACCAGTGGCTTGAAAATTAACTGAATTATGAAAGCTGAAATGTTGCTAGCAGCATCAGTTAATGACAAGGTCGCCACCGCTGTCATATTCAAAAGAAATGTCACACATGAATGAGGCTGAGATGGCTGCACTGTCCCATGGTTCCAGGTAGAGAAAATGAAGCAAGGGCTCCTTGGGTACTGTTTTATCCCGTATTTGAATCTAATGCATTCTTTTTTCAGCTCGTTTTGGTTCTGCTGTTTTCCCTCAACATATGGAGTCCCCAGATATTAAGCCGTAACATGGAAACTTGGGGGGCTGGGAATTACAGATCATGAATAGATTGAAAAGTCCCACTAAACGCTCCCTCGGGTTGTTTGTGTAAAGATTAATTTTTGTTGTTTCTGCCTTTTACAAAAAACAAGTAAGTCTCGAATTGTTTTTGTCTTACAGGCTATAATAGGGATCAGATTTTTAGCACACCCTGTACTGCAGCACACGAATGCGCAGAGATGTGGCTCAGGAACTGCCTCCAAAAGGTGTTGTTAATTGAAAAGGGGAAGCGTAAGAGATCCTGCTGGAGATACGTGGAAAATTAACTATTAAGTTCTTGGTGTTTGCACACTGTTTAATCTAAACCCCTCATTTTATAATTCAGTGTAAATCAATCCAGAAGATAACGATACTGCGCTTGCCCCTGTGCTACCGAAGTCCGTGAGAGCAGGATTAGTCCTGGCACTGTTCAGCTGGTGCCACAGTAACTAGGGGGGAGATTACTCAGAGCCTGCTCTGAGGCTGAAATTAAGCAGTACTGGATTTGTCTGCTGTGGTTTTGATAAAACGAGTTAGCGGCAAGTTTAGGAAAATAAGATTCGTTTCAGAACCGAAGCCATACTTTGACCCAAGAGCTAACCTGAGCCATAGTTACGGTGCGCATCTTGTTGGGAGCAAAGTGGAGCAGTAACCCAGCTGGGTGAGTGCCTGATAGCTCCCTGAGCTGCTTCAGCACAAAAGCCAGCAAGCTGCTGTCCCTGGCCATTTAAGTTACCAGCAGATAGGTGGTAACAATCAACCGGAGAGCCTTAAAATCGGAACCCACGCCAGCTATTTGCGGAGCAAACGTACCTCCGTGTCGTTAGACCAAAGGAGGTCAACGCACTTTGCTTTTCTTCCCCTGCCTCCCATCACGAAGCCCTCTGTGAAGCGGCAGCACATCTGCCGATCAGTATTAAACCTGATCTTCCTTTCCAAAGCTAGAGCCATCCAAAGCGAGGTGTGGCAGAGGCGCACCGCGTATTTCAGAAGGTCTAAGAGCTTAGTATAGACCCTGAAGACGGAGCTGAGGAAGCGGTCAGTGAGGATGAGCCAGAGCTAGAGAAAGAGATGAGCAGCAGCCTTGGGTGGGAGGAGAGGCTGTGGGAAGGAGCTGTCGGAATAATGAAAGAAAGCTCTGTTTAGGAACAAAATACAGAGGAAAAGCATATTTTGAACAGAAAAAAATAAGAGTCTAAGGCTTGGCGGTAAAATGTTTGAACTTGAGAGAATTTTCTCTTTGCTTCTCTGAACTCCAGTGGTGAATTTTCAAGGCAACTTTAGTGGGAGGCTTTGTTGGACCTCCACAGTGTCCTGGTAAACCCACTAAGATTCCTACCCTGAAGACACTGCTTCTTTACTTATTTACTTCTCTTCTTTCCTCTAGAGTTAAAGCAAAGAGTGGGTGTTTTCAGTCTTTTCTCCGTGGTGTGCAGGACTTCTGCAAACTGGCAGCACCTCAGAAACTGGTTTATGAGTGTGCCAAGGCTGGCGGGGTTGTGCATTAACTGCCACCCATTTCTGTGTTTCCAGTATTTGCAGTGGGAGAGAGGAAGGTCAGAATGATTAGAAGACCATGTGCTGTAGAAAAAGGAGCCAGATCGTATAATAAAAGAAAATGTTACCCTGATAATAGTAATAATAATATTAATTATTATTAATAACAGCCAATTATTTAGCTGAAAAATCCTGTTAATGCTGAATAGAGCAATTGCCTTTACTCTTTGGACTACTAGAGTACTTGTGTTACTATTAACTGTTCGTTAGCAGTCTGCACATTTCAGTCTGCAACGTTAAAACACACGCTTGTGTTTTCTACCCATAATTAAACTGCAGAGCAGGGGTGGGAGCGTTCCCTGTGGATCTGAGACCCCCCAGCATTTCAAGAATTTCTTTCAACAGGCAAATACATTTAAAACCGCGCCTGTCTTCTCTGGTGCTACCTGCTGCCTTACCAGTTTCTGTAAGGAGCCGTAGTTGCAGCTTTATCTAGATTTTCTCTGAGCTTTTGCAAGCAGGAGCTATTGCTGTAAGCTGAGCACTGTTAGAAGCTGCCCCTTGTAGGATAACAAAGTGCATCTTCAAGTAAAGAATTTGGAAGATTTGGGCTCATAAATTGTTTTTATCTGAACTCTCCACTCTGCACAAACCAATATTTTTTCATGTTCAGTTACTCTCCAGACAGGTATATGGTTGCAGTTCCTAGGCTTATAAAGGAAGCACAGTGTGCAGTGAGCTGAAAAGGGACAGAGCAGAGGCAAACAAATCCAAACCACGTGTGTAGGCATATGAGCGTGTGCCTGTAAGCCTGAACGTCCCTTGAGCTGTTTATTTGCCTCTGAACCTGTGGTTTTTTTTTCACAAGGGGTTCAAATTTGGTCAAACCGCAATGTGAAATGTGGAAGGTGAGCTTGACTTCAGCTGTCAGTGGCATCTACGTACCTGGCAATTGCCAAAGACATCAGAGAGGTTTCACTGCTTGAAGTCAGCTCTGTTCTCCCTAATGGGCAGGGGGCTAGAAATCACGGTGAGGACCCTTTCTCCCCTCCGGTTTTCCGGGTAGTCTCCCCATCGTTAATAAATGAGTTGGCTTGATGGAAGCGTGTTGCGGCGTTTTGGTTTCCAGCCCACTCGGGGCCCAGGGCTGCATTCTTCTTACTCCCTAGACTCCCCTTGAACAAAATGGGAGGTGAGGGTGAACGAGATCAGACCCCTCGTCTGCAGGCACTGAAGCCACATGCAGCCTCCGGTGACCTCCCTCGCTTTCCGCAAACACTAAATTCATTGCTAGCTTAAAAAAAAAGTGAGGCACTTCAGCTTCTTTTCAAAATAGAGAGAAACAATAGGGCACGCTGAAGTGAGTTCCAAGTCTTTTATCTTTCTACAGATTCAACCACAGTATTGATTCTTTATTGACCTAAACTGTCCTAAGCGTGGCTGTGGTTTTTTCTCATATAGTCTATGGGAGAGTTAAGGCAGCTACTACTTTAATATTGATTTTTGTGAAAAAGGTGCAGGAAAGGGGGCAATTTGTGTCTGCAGTTGCTCTTCACTATAAAAGATACCATTGTTAGGAGCTTATAGCATTATATCAAGGGTCTTAATCTGTAGCAATCTTTTTTTACAACTTAGAAATAGGCTTGGGCAAATGTGTTATTGGTGTTAATGATATTTTGAAGTGAAGAAAATTTGTCAGCCTTTCCAAGTAAAATGCTCAACTTAACCATTTGAGAACTTGACAGGTTTGTTACATCTGCTTGCAGGAATTATCTCTTTTGTTCCCCCGGAAAAAGAAAAGAATGTCTGTTTGAATAAACAGTGATAATAATGTTATCTGAACAGATCTTTAATAAATTGAAAATTTTGCTGCAGGCTTAAATAAGCGGTAAGTTTTGACAAGAAGGGTATTATCATCTAATTATACTTACTTTAGAAAGAGAGGGGCAAGGGCCAACCTGTGAGCTGTCGAAAGCACAGCAATAGAGTGATCCCCTCGGCAGACTAAAGAAGGAGCCATCAGACAACACTAAAACGCAGCCAGCGCGCTGGAAATTGCAACCGAGCCCTTGACTCAGGCAGATTCCCCATCTTAATGGTTATGAAAACCAGCAGAGCAGTGTGGTAAGTGCACGGCAGAAGAGCCTTTGCGAAGCGGATGGGAGAACCCCGTGCCAGCGATTTTATGGTATTCCTAAAGGCTTCTTTAATTCTCAATTAGCCGTTGCCGCACATTAGCTTCCTATTGGCTAAGTGCTCCGTCTGAGGTCTGTATCGGCGTCTGCAAACAGGTGTGAAGATATAACAGATCCGTAAATCGCCTTCTTCCTGTGGGCACCTGGTTTGTGAAGGACACGTCAGGAATTCCAAGACGACACCTGCTAGCTGCTTTATTGGTGTAGATCTCGCACCGTCTGCGTTAGGCAGATCCGCCGCCATGAATTCTAAAGAGCTGTGCCTGCCGAAACACGTTGCCTTTTTCACACGAGCCGTGGGAAAAGCTATGTACGCTACGTGGAGTAAACCCAAAGTATTCACACGCCGCCCCCAGGTATTATGTGTGAGCCAGTACCTGGGTGTTCCTCTAATATCGGCTATCTAGTTTTTTCCTTACAGAGAATCAATAGACAGAGAAATCATTGTCTGCTAATGTCCGTATCTTTGGAAAGTTTGATTTGTTTGGCAAATAAGCTCGACTTGTTTAAAACCTCCACGGCGGCGTTTATTTCACAGAAGGCAAAAAATGTTGCTTGTAATGATCTGCCAGAATTAAGAAAGTAGCAGAACTCTTGCTTGTCTTAGGTAACTTGGATTTGGAAGTACGCTCTCCACAAATCAAGTCTCTTGTGTATATACACATAGTTTTGTTTTGCATATAGATAGAAAATATTATATTTTAAAACTGTTAATCTAGACCCTCTCCTGCATGTAGTTATGATACATGTTTATTCATATGCACCTGACTACATATGATTTTTTTTCCCCCATTAGAATCTCGTCTCATTTAGCATTCAGGATATTTTAAGGATGAAGCAACACTGTGCAGCAGAGATTGTCCTTAATCCTCTGCAAAAATCAGCCAGTCGCCCCTCCTTTCTAGGCCAGGCTCATTTTTGGTCACCCTAAGGAGATAGGCACAACGCTCTAGAAAGCTCGAAGGCAGTGAATTAGGCACCCAGCCCCTTCAGAGGGCCGAGAGGGTGCAGGGAGGGACCCCTGGTCTGCGGGAATGGTGCGTGAACAGAGGCAAAGCACCAGGAGGTGGTTCCAGAGCTATTCACAACAAAGATAAGGATGTGGACAAAGTGATGACTTTGCCTCTTTGTATTTTGAAAACAGCTTGTGGCTCTCGTGGCATTACCCTAAACCAGTTCAGCTTCTGGCACGTGTTGGGCAGGTGCATTGTGAGCCCAAACTCTTAAACTTACTGGTGTTGAAGGGACTGAGATGCCCTGCGATGCCTGTGGCACGCACCACAGCAACAGGGGCGGCTACAGTCTCACCTCCTCCCATTAATATGGTTTTTGTTTCCCATTAATATGTCACATCTCCCTTTGTCTCGAAGGACTCTTGGAAGGCTAAAAATAGAGACCACACATAGGGATGTGGCCGGCTTTAGTTTCCATTCCTTCCGCTGTCACAAGCAGCCTTTTGCCTTTACACGTGGGCTGGGGCCAGCCATTCTCAGCACAAAAAAAAAAGACGGTTTGGTAAAAACTGTGAGCGGAAGAGTTGTTGTAACAGAGCTGTTCAGACAGCGTGGGCTGAAGGAGTTGGAGCTGCCCTACGGTTATTGTATACCCAAGGTGTAAATTCACCGAGTGTTGCTGCTCTAATGCAGCCTTTCATGCTTATTTTATCATTTTGTCTATAAATCCCTCTAATGTGCCAACACCGTAATTGATACAACTTCCTGTCTTTTCTCACTCGTGCCAGCGAGCTGAACCACTGGGATGAGGTTACAGGGAACAAGAGGGAGATTACTAGAGGTAGAGATTTTAGGAGTCCGCAAAAAACCCAAGAGCGGCGGCGAGCCGGAGACACGAGAAGCTCTCCAGGAGAATAATGCTCTAGAGCACAAAGTTATAGCCCGCCTTGGCGTAAATACAGAGAGACAAAAATGACTCACTATGTGAGTCAGAGAGAGGAGGTTTTATTTACACCACAGAACTTGGAAATAACATTTCCACTGATTCTATTCTGTTCAGCAATTGTGGGGATAAGCAAAAGGCTGTTTAACACTTCTGCATGAATCAAATTTTTAAAAATCACTCCGCCCTTCAATCAGAACTGTTTTCTCACTTATGTGAATTAACCTACAGAACTGGCACATGAAATAATTTGTTTCGGTATCTATTACTGAATATGTTTTGGCCTGGCTCCATAAAAGCGTTTAGGAGCCTGAGTTGCACTGAAATCACTGAACAGAGTGGGGGGAAAGCGTGTTATTCCTGGTTACTACGAGGAGCTGCAGCACGTTGCTCTTTTCTCTGGGCACATTTCGGGCTGGGGCTCCACGGCCAGGCTTTGCGACTGCGCCGGGGCTCTTGCTGGCTGCTGAAGGGAAGCCTCTGCCCAGGCATTTGTGAAATCTACTTTACTCTGGGGAGGGGGAACGGAACCGTAATTTATTCATTCTTTACAATATAGATAAATTTCTAGTGGATAGAAACCATTTCTATGGTGAACTGTTTTCTCTAGTAAAATGTCTGAACTGCTGAAAATATTTTGATAGATGTTTTGTTGCCATCCCTATCAACCTTTGATATCCTACAGTTCCCCACGCCACCTTCTCGTAACAGCAGTTTTTCATGACGGCCAGTCCAGCAGTGTTTGAAGGGGTGATCTACAGGTGGGGAGGTCTCCTCCTCACTCCCCAGCTCCTCTAATCCTCCGTCAGAGCGTCATGATGAACTTGTGTTTGAATTTGTGACACGCGGGAATTTGCACGTTCACTGATGGAACAGGACTGCCTTTTTTGTCCTTTCTCGTAAATATGGGCTCTTGGCAATTATTTTTTCTAAGCAAAACACGACGTTTAGGGCAGACATTTAGGATGCGTTAAGATGCCAAGTGTGAAGAACAGGTGAAAAGGTGTGATGTCTACAAAACAGTTGTCACAAAACCAGCCAAGGTAAATAAGACACTGCTGAAACTGTCTTAGCCCCCCACAGTCCTCATGTGTGGGTTTATATACGCCAGCAGAGCCAAGTTAACCTTAATTGTGTGTTGTTTAACTTGGCTATAAATGGCAAAGCCTTTTTGTAACTTGGCTCTGGCCGCAGGTATCACACCTTTCGATTGCTGACCTTTCTTGTCTAAATTGTTTTTTTAATACATATTAAATATTTTTGATCTAGTTTAATTTTCCAGGGATTTTTTACAGTAGAAAATATTGCAGAAAATATTTCTGCTGATAGAAAGTCATATTTTAATAGAAAATGTATTACACTCTCGCTGGCTAGACAGGTCAGTGGTTTTTAAAACCTGATTCTTTTTGAAGGAAGTGGTGCTAGAAGAGCTCACTAAAACCTGATGTGCTGTTTTTTCTGCACATTCATTGGCAAAGGGAACAGGAATGCAACTTTGCTGCAACTCTTAAATAAGAAAAATATTTAAACTGTAATAACCAATCAATAATTCTTCTTATTTTCCTGTCAGCATCATATTTCTTAATAGAGGCTTTAATATGTCAACAGTTTGTTACCACGATCCCCTGAAATTCGGAGAAGCTAAAGTGTGTGTCTGTCTGAAGGTAGCGTATTAAAACTGTGTCCCATTTAATTGCCTTTTCTGATGGTTTTATCTGCACGTTGTGTGTAATGGAACCGCGATAATTGCTGGTTAGCAGAAGGGTTTGATCAGTTTTGTGGGTTCGGCAACGCAAGGTGCGTCGCTCTCCACAGCAGCAGTGGTACGCGCGGTCTGGGGACTTGGCCCACTTCTTACAGAATCCAATTGACGGGCTGCTGTTGACATCGGTGCATCGGGTCTTTCGTGTTGAGAGTGAGGAGTAATTATTTTCTGCGTGAGGGGTGTCTCATCAGGAATTACGCAGTTGAGTCAGTTTGTTCTGGTGGTTGAGTTTGTCCCTCGGTTTCCGTTAGAGCTCTGATTTTGTCTCGCGCTTTAAAATCCTCCACGCCGGACCAAGGGGAGTTTTCATCCGGCGAGATACAGGTTAGGTGGTCTTGGAACAGTTCCCACTAAAGCGGGGGACAGTATTACAAAATCCACCCCCATTTGTACTAATTAGCAACTTTGCTGACAGCCTCTGGTGAGTAACTCATTACTGTCTATTTGTGTGCTTGGCTTATAAATCCCCGAGCAGCCAGACGGTGGGCACTGTTGTAGCACAATATTGTTGTGGTATACGACCTTTTTCTCGAGCGTTAGCGTGGCTCCTCCTTTCTCCACGCGTAGTGCTTGAAGTAGAAGTAGGTCAGTGGCGTGGAGACACAGTCCCGAAGTAAGAAGGGCTTCCAGTATTTCTCTTTTCCCTCTCTTTTGGTCCTGAAGTAGAGATGAATAAAATCTGTTCATTTCTGGCACCACTCTTGCTGATGCTGCTTGTTTCACAGCGCATTTTAAATTTTCTCTGATTCGACCTTCACCCTTGCTTGTGGGCATGCTATCACATATTTTAGCATGCTTTTTTTCCCCCCTCCGTATCTCCGTTAGTCAGGCCTGTTGGAATTTTGAAGTACTTCTGCCACGATTCAACAAGAATGTTCTTTTTCAATTTCTGTAGGTAGATTCTGCTATTCAGTGATTTTCCCCCATCCTTTATCAGAGGCGCTGTCTTTTCCATATGGTAATGAATCATTCCCCTAGGAGGAGTATCATTTGCTCGATTCAATGGCCTGCTCACAATGCAGATACATGCGTTTCTTTCACCTATCATTTTGATTTTAGTTTTCCTGCAGTTTATTGCTTCCATCTGTATTTTCTTTGTGATCTGTAGCCACAGATTCCTTTCCAGCTCTGGTAGATACCTCCAGCTAGGGTGAAGCCGGTTTCTGCCTTTCTCTGGAGGTGTTATCTTCGTATTCAACATAGTCATTTCACCGAACCCCCTCCGGAGTCCACGCAGGATCTGTCCCGAGCCTCTCGTCTGTTTTGGGATTCTCCAACTTGTCAATTTAGAAATAAAAGTGCTGGCAGTACTCTGTGCTGTGAAACTACTGTGGTATGTCTAATGAAATAAAGAGAACAAACATCTCTTGAGCGAGGGCCTGGATGACACTGCACAAACAGAAAGGAGTCTCGGTTCTACTCAGCAGATTCCGCTTTTTATTTATATAGTGCTTTGATGACAGGGATGTGCCCGAATGAAAGCACGATGGGTTTTCTTCTGGTATTATTTGTCTTGTTTAAATAAGCTTCTGCACAAGAGCTGAGTTGGGCTGAGGGTTAGATAAGCTGATTACAGACCAGGAGTCCTCTGTCCTTCCTTTCTTTCTGGCTCATTGCAAGACTTCGAACCCGTCACTTCGATATTCCTGAGCTGTGGTTTCTCCTGTTTCCAGAACAAGCTGTGTGGTTTTGCCTGTGTCGTTGTCTGTTTGGTAGGACAGATCCCGCGTCGTTGCAGTGAGGAGCCCTCACCACTGGCCTCCATAGGAGCAGGTTTTGGAGCATTGTGAATCTCATTTGTCAAATGCCTGTAAATTACTTAAGAGCTCTTTGGATGAAAGAGAAATTATTATTAGAAAACAGTTTTGGTGCCTTAAAGTAACTCAAGACTGGCACCAGATTCTTGAAAACACAAATGGCAGAGATTTTACTTAAGAATCTCCCTATGGGTTTGGCTAGATGGGTTTCTAATGAGCAGGTCTTGTATTTCAGGGATGTTCTGTATCTCTCTGCCACGATTATTCATGTGCAAGTCCTAGAGCCAAATTCTGCCCTTAGATGCATGTTTGCTTCTCCCATTGGTTTTCTTGAAAGCTGCAGGCATTTTTCCTAAACCATCGTTTGGCCGCCAGTTGTCCTGTGGTCGTATTTGTCTGTCCAGGATGACTGTGGCTCTCCATTTATAATCTTGTAATTTGTAATCTTTATTGAGATACTGCTGTGGTTTTTCTTTCATTACTGGCATCTTATTGTAATATTGATTTTTTGTTAAATGGAACTGCATTGGTAATTTTGGCTGGCAGCTTCTTGGTTTTGCTTTCTTTTGTATACTTTTGGAGGGTGGGAGAGTATTCCCTGCACTATGCTGAAGCCGATTTCTTCGATCTGACTCTTGCGTTTTGTCTGTCTAAACAAATTTAATTTTTGCCTAATCTGTCTATGCAGTTTCCAGTCACTGTGGTATCTAGGCACTAAATTATAGCCCTCTTCTGAGTGTTTTCTTCTGGTAACGATGCTAACTTCCTTTTTGAGTGGGTGACCTAGTCATTGTCATGCTTTTGTAAACAGTTTCTTCTCTACCTATTGATTTTGGTCTAACATTAGTGACCACCCACTGTTTCAGATTGGGAGAGAGAATAATTGTTAGACAGGCATCCCCATGCATACAGACACAAACTCATACACCTGCTCTCAGGGTGGACATCGTCTGCTGCACTTTAATTCTCATGGACAGTAAAAACTGCGGGTCTCGTCTGGGCGAGGGCAAGGCTGAGCCCGGAGGACCGGCTGCCTGGAGTGTGCAGGGCACCCTGAGAGAGTCGTGCGTGTGTTTTGGGGAATTCTATAGCATTCACCAGCGCGAGGAGCTGCATATGGAGGGTGGGGTTCCTCTGCCATCAGGAGGTGGTGCTGGCCTGCAAAATAGCTATGGGATGAATTATAGCTGTCCCTGGCTCTCCCCCATCCCCACTTGCCACCATCTGTACCCACCGTGGTGGCGGTGAGGGGATGGCACCAGAGCACTGCCTGAGCATTTGGCTTGCGGAGCGTCTTGCTTCCCACCCTGACAAACCTCTTCTCTGCCACCTCCTTGCAGTGCATTTCCTGGGCTTCGCAGTGCTCCCTTCCCCGGCAGTCCTGGCCCAACCGCTGCCATGGCCTGGCACCGACCTCCTGAGCTCTGCTGCTGTGTCCCCACCAGCTCCTGTCTCCTGCAGCCTCCTTGGTGTCTGCTCAGGTGCCCTCTGCTCCTCTTCTTCCTGTTTTGAGTCACATCCTGGAGAAACCCTGTCAGGCTCTTCCCCACCGGTTCCCCACCCAGCACCCAAAGCATCTTCTGTGTGCTGCCCGCCCCAGTGGCATGGGAGGCCCGTCAGCTGCCGCTCGCTCACTCCACCGGGGCAGAAGCCCTGAAAGACATTTGGGTGAAAGGAGTCTCCCACTCAGCACTCCCAGGGTTTGGTCAGGAAAAGAAGACGAAACCCTCTCAAATCTGGTGGTGCCCCAGTATACCAGTGCCCAGGAACCCAAGTGTCCATCCCCTGTCTGGCTGGTGCCTCTCCAGGGTTGTGCCAGACAGTTTTTTGGAAAGCATCGAGCCAGTTGGTGTTTGGTTAACAGACTTGTTCAAGAAAGTGATCCACAGACTACAGATTTATTGTCAATTTTGTTATGCTTAAGGCAGGCAGTAATTTCAGTTTTCACTGCCATTAGCTAATAATAGTAATTAATTAGTAAATTGTGCCGTTGGGATCTCAGGGTGAACTAACAGGGAAAATGTAAATTAAAAAAAAAAAAAGGCTACTAATGTTTCCGAGTCTCCTACCGCAATTGAGGGTCTGTGTCTGTCCCATCCCTCCAAAGTGAATTTCTGAAGAACAACTTACATGGCCCACAGCACTGTCTGGGAAGTATTTGAAGCCAAATGAGGAGGTACACCAAAAGGCAGCAGAAAGGTGCTGGGAAACGAAGGGAGAAGCCGTAGAGAGTTGTGTTACCATGCCAGCAGCTGGAGGAACAAGGCCGAAATCTGCCCTGGGGGAAGGTTCAGCCTTTCCCCGGCCGATGGGGCAAGTCTCCTTTTCTCACGTGAAGAACGTGGCTGGCCACCGCTGCCCCACGCTCCTGGCGATCCTCTGCCGCGTGCCTTCCACTGCACCTGCGCTCTGCGCTGGCCATTGGGGATGGTAAGGTCTGAGGTCTCTCTTACAAGGAATTGCTGAGTGAATCCAATCTATATTCACGTTATTCCTCCCTTTTCCGGATCTGAAAACCTCACTTTAAGCTAGGAGGGGAGGTGTTTTGTTGTTTGGGTTTTTCCCTGATTTTACTGGCTTCCCGGTAAGGAAGTTTTGGATATAACGCTAAGGAAGAAGAAAACACTAAAATAAGTGCAGGTTTTTCAATTCAAGGTCATTCTGGGCCCTTTATTTGGCTGCAGAAGAAAGTTGGGGAGAAAAGAATTAAAAAACGTGAATGAGGCTGAGTCATTTTCACTATGGATTGTTTGCAGCTGTCAGAGGCAGATCTACATAGTTCACTATGGCTCAATTTCCTCTCTGAGTTAATAACACATTGAACAAACATACTACCCGAGACTCTTTTTTTCTTTCAAATAACCTCACAGTGGATCTGCATTCCTAGTATAAAAATGTCTCTATTAGCTCAGGCTATTTATAGAACATCAGAGCGCTGAGAGATAGTTAAAAATTAATCGATTACCATCAAATAACAGACACGAAAACTCAACATATGAAATGCCTTCCTCTACTGAATAAATTAAGAGCAAGAGAAGCAATGTATGCTCGTGATTTACAGGCTGGCCAGAGTTGGTCTGACCCTCTCCCGCGCAGCTCATCGGCGTTCAGAGCGGTCCAGTTCAGGTGGGGCTTCCAGAGGCTGCCCCCGCATCCGCTGTGGTGGGTGGGAGGAAGGGGCAGGAAGGGTTGAGGTGTCCAGCTTCAGCTGAAGGACCTTTGGAAGGACCTGCTGCTGCATGGCTCCTCTTGCCCTGTCCAAAGGTGGCACTGGGGGATTCACAGGTGGAAGTTGCTCTGTTTACAGGCTCCATCTCATGATTTTTTCTTCCTAGTGAAATAGTTAAAAGCAATGGCGGGGAAGTGGCGAGATAAAAAACTTGGGCTTAAAAATATTAAGATGCTTCTCTAATAATCTTATTTAGAATAGTAAAATGCCACCCTGGCCTTTATACTCTCTGTATAATCATGCCATGGGCTGTGAAGAGAAATAAAATGTTTTATGAAACCAATGAAAATAATTATGGAGGGGGAATAAAAAAAAGCTTTCAGGAACACAACTTGTTCTTCAGGTCTGAAAGGAAGCAAAGGAAGAACTTAGTTCTGAGATCACGTCTGAAGCAGGGCTTGTGTCCCCCAAAGCTTCTCTATTTCTTCTAAGAGCACCTGTCGGTCTCACAGAAGATCCTATTGCCCTGCGGAATTTGGTTTTTTACCAAGGCGTTGTTCTGAGCAGCGGGTTTGGCTGTGGGCAGAGCTACCTGCAGGACGTCTGCACCGGGACGGGCAAAGCCCAGGGTGCCTTGGGCGATGCACTGATGTCTCTGCGCAGCTCGGGCTGATGCTAGTTTAGGGATGGAATTATTTTTGTGAATTTTGGGTACCTCTAAATCTAGGGTAGTTTGTTATCATACCTCTAGAGTGGATATGATGGACCTCCTGTTTCAGACACACCCTACAGGGGGAAAAAGGAATTTGATTAAATAAAGAGCAGCTTCTAAGACAGGCTGGTGAGTTTAACATCTGCCCCTGTTGATTGCTGACAGGCTGGAACACACAGCTTACAATGTAGGGGAAGTCTTTATTTCCTCTTTTATTGCCGAATATGCACATTTCCAAGCAAAGGTGACATTTTTGTATGTCAAAACAAAGGCAGAGCTGCACAGCCTTTGAAACATCAAACTCGGATGGAAAATGAGGATTTGGCATGGCTTAATTTGGGCTTTATTAATGCCTTTGGGGGAGAGGGATGGAAGAAAGATTAGGCAGATCAGAGCTTTAAAAGTCATAGATCATGCATTTAATAGCTCTAATTCTTAAATACTTGAAGGGTTTCATAAAGCCATTCTCTTCAAGTGCAAACTCTTCCCCATTTTGACTGTTGCATCTAGACCGCCCAAGTTCTTCTTAAAAAGAGCTCGCAGCTGAAAATCCCCAGACCCTTCCACGCAGGGACCAACGATACGTATGCAGCCAGCATCCTGGAAGGGACCCCACGAGGAGGATCCACGCACACATAGACACGTACTGTCATTCAAAGTGCCTATCACAGTATTTTAGGTAGTCGCCGGATGGGATTTAAAGCTGAAAAAAAGAGACTTTTTCCATTTGGTTACATTTTTCTGAAGTGCTTCAGATTTAGAAAGACTGGATTTAAATGAAGTTACTACTAGATTTTTTTTTTAAAAAATCAATTCTGGTGTTATAAGAAATTGATGGCTAGATTTCAAGGTGAATTTTATCTAAAACTGAAATATTGACTAAGGCAATATTAATATTTTGCTCTGTTTTCTTTCTTGAGGAGTAGCATTTTTCACTGTGCTGAATTTTGTCCTTTCCACAATCTTCAAATAATCTGCCACACATTTATTTTAGATATTATAGTGCTATTTTTAAACCAGCAATGCAAAGCAGTGGCTTTTATAGTGGCTATTACATAGTATCAGGAGTTTTCTGTGATAAAATCAATATCACAGGATAAATATTCTGAGCTAGAATAATAAGCCGCTGATAATTTTGCCCATAGTAATCGTTTTTAGCATGGCTGTGCTGTCCACGGTGTGATTTTCCTGACTGTATTCCACATGAAATAAGGTAAATTCCGGAAGGTGACACAGCCTTGGGACACTGGGACCAACGCGGATGAAGTAGCGGAGAGCAGGGTGAGAGCACAGCACGGGGAAAGGGGGTCACTAAGAATCAGAACTCCAAAGTCATTAAGGGAAGGTGAAAGCGTGGAGGGTAATTTATGACCTTATGGAAATAACGACATTAAATGTCTCCCTCCAAACATTTTCTTTCGGGTTATTTCAAACCAAAGGTGCTAAATAAGATAATTTTAGCTGCCTATATGCCTGCTCCACAGTGTTTGCTGTGCCATGCTTATTGCTCAGCCTGCGCACTCACAGCTCTGGAAGAGGTTCTTCTACCCCAGCCGTTCATTTGCATCATCCCACCATAGACCAGTGCCCTCAGGTGTGAGGATACAAGTGTCTCCTGGGCTACCTGGCACCTGAAGTGGTCTGGTTTATACAACAGGGGATTAGAGGGGATTTGTTTCAGCCTTTTTTTTTTTAATAACTTTGGAGAGTACAAAGTTAATTTCTGAGATTAAGAGTGATAAACAAAGGGATTTTTAGAATGTGCTAATCTCAGCCAGAAGTTTTCTTCACGTTACCAGAAGATAAATGTTGCAGCATATCTAGGGATTTGTGCCAAGGGTACTGGGCCAGATTCTGCCAGAAAACAATTGGGCCCAGAGGGTGCAGTACTTGGATTTGGTCTTTAGTGACAGAAAAACTGGGCTTCGATGTTTGAATGAAGCGTGAGCAAATGGGACGACCAGCTGTCAGCATCTGCAAAGCCCAGCAGTGCTCAGTGTCCTCAGGGAGGACACGTTGGGTTTGGACACGGCCTCGCTGTTTGGGCTCCAGGGAGTACTGGGGCCGGGAGCCTCACTGTCTCCTGCTTGGCTGTTGTGCTGGTGGCGGTGGCAGCGGGGCAGCGTCCTCCCTCGGCTGGGGGTGTGGGTACAGGAGACTGGAACACTCAGAGAAAGCAGCTGCTGACCGTCTGGCCTGTAATGTATTGGAAAGGCAACGCCAATAACTCATTTTACAACCAAGTGATCATTTATCCTACTAGCAAAATCTGTTCAACTCTGGTTGTATAGGTTATACAGTAATAAAAGTTCAAGTATCCATAAAATTGCCATTGAACTGTAAATTAATGTGAGGTAAAGTTGTTGCCCAAGGGAATAACCAAGCTTCAGAAAGTTGTGTCCTAAATTAATCTGTGCTGAGTTCATCTCTGCCTAGGAAGAGACTGGGGTTACACTGGCCTTTGGGTATTTTGCTCAGAGTCTTGTTTTCAAGCAGGAATTGCCATTGCCATCTCTGGTCGTTTAAACAGGGCTTCATGAGAAGAGTCCAGGAAAAGTGACGAATGAGATGACCTATTTTTTTCTGTCTTTTTTTTTTTAACTTTATTGCTGTATCTGTTTGAATGGCTAGAGCAAATCCATGCCTGCATCTCTTCAGGCACCTTGTAACC
This sequence comes from Buceros rhinoceros silvestris, assembly GCF_000710305.1. NCBI lineage: Eukaryota > Metazoa > Chordata > Aves > Bucerotiformes > Bucerotidae > Buceros > Buceros rhinoceros. The sequence goes on from NW_010401938.1 coordinate 136,772, forward strand.
ATCAAAAGGTCCCTTTTTGCTTAAGCAAAGGTCTACATTTGCACTTCATGGTTGCTGTCCTCCCCAACCATCATGGCTTGGCTGTCTTCTCTCCTTCTTAAAACCTTGGTGGTTTTTGGTTCTTTTTTTCCTGCATCTACTTCACTGAAAAAAAGACACCAATGGTACTTATAAAGAGGTCAGGTTTAATTCTTATGGATGAGGATTAACTTTTAAAATGTTCTTGGTCCTATTGCCTTAGAAATCAACTGCTTTTGAGAAGCTGGGTAAAAAGGCAGATGGGGCATCCAGAGCCACATGCTGCGGTGTGGTCTGTGAAACATCACTGCTGGATTTGTGCCATTTCCCCAACTGAGGAAGCCCAGAACATAGAGGAGTCATATAATGAGGTGTACATAAATTGTTTGCGTCCAACAAGGCCTCCGCAATGCCTAAACTACCGGGTCTGCTGCAGCGCTTGGGAGAGGTTGGTTGTTCAGGGCTTCAGAGCTGCCGTATGAACCACCACTCTGTATCACCAGCCTGAACAAGCTCTCTCCTAGATCTCCTGCTAACAAACCTCAGAGATTTGCATGGAGCAGCCGCCTCTTCTCTGCTCACAGCAAGAACCTTTCCGTGGAGTTTCCCTCACTGGTGCTGTGCTGAACGGACACAACAGCAAACAGCGCTGCCCGTCAGTTACGAACAAAAAGGTGTCCCCGTTATTCCCTATCAGTGATCAGGCACCACTAGGCTGCTTGACACAGGCTAAGGGCTGAGGCAGCTGGAGCAGGAATTCAGAATAGTTAATTCAGAAATAGTTAAAATGTTTCTGGTTCCTCCTCTGCTTTTTTACTCCCTTTGTTTTTTTCACGCGCAAGTTGTTTTCAGTACTTTTTCTAACTTCTCTTTTTTCCTTACCAGCTCTTCCTTTTTCCATTTCACCTTTGCTTTTCAGATCCAACCCCACCCCCCTTGTTCTTCTATTTTTTTCTTTCTTTTCAGTCTCTATTTCTTTTGCTTCACAGATTGTCTCTCTGCTTGGTTTTCTTTTTCCAGGCGCTTACTATATTCCTTGTGTTTTTGCAGCTCTGATGCTAGCTCGTCTGCCAAAGAGTAAACTCCTATTTATGGAAAACGTATGCAGCTCTGTGCGCTGCTAAAACATCTTCAGACAGCGTGACACGGTTAACACCAGAACTCAACAGCTACCACTACACTGACCAAAATGAGAGCCAACGGCACATGGGCACATACCGGTGCAGCCATACGGCTTCTGCAGTGTGCTCATGCACGTTCGGGCTCATCCACCTGGATGTGTTTTAGATGAACAAACCTCTCCTCCCCTGCCAATGAAGCAGTGCAGTTTGGCTTCATGTGGGAGAACCCCATGGATTAGACCTTTGGATACGACGATCCTGCTCTTCCTGCACCATTCCCTTTGCCCAGGGAGAGGTAGTAATTAGTTATCTCCTCCAGCGTAGGCCAATGGAAATTCCTGAACTAATCCATTGTCAGGTCAAGTTATCCTTCTAGAGCACTCAAAATCTGAAGCTCTGAGCAAAAGATATCGTAAGCTGATTTCTTGGGGCACCTATGAAGTCAGAAAGATCAGTACATTGGAGTGGTTTCATCTTGTACCTCTGGTTTAGTATCCTGAAGAGCAATGCTCCAAGTACAAAACCTTTGAAAACATCCCTAGGTTTTTCAGCATTGTTTCTTACCGAAGTGCAGTAAATAAAGGGGGGAATTTCAGAGGCACAAAGGATAGTTCTTCTCTTGAAAGTCAATGGAAGTCGTGTGTCTAATTCCCATCTGTGCCTTTGAAAACACGCATGTCCCTGCTTTGCCCGTGGCTTTAAATCTCATGTGCACACCAAACACAAGCCTCACGTTCCTATTCAATCCTCCACACACAATTTAATTTCCTGTCAGTGTCACAAACTTTCTACGGTAGCTAAAATACGTCAGGGATGTTTTGGTCAAATTGCTGAGACCAGGTTCCTCAGCTCCCACTCTGCACTTCTGGGGTGATCAGATCATGATGTTAGAGTCATGTAAGAGCTTATTAGCAGCCGTTGCAGACTCTTCTGCTGTGCTCTAAAAACAAGGACGAGAACAACTACTCAGCTGGGAAGAGCATATGCAATAGCCTTTTAATCATTGCTTCGACTCACCATGTCATGGTGCGTAAGCTTTCTCATCAATGAGGCTAGGAATACAAAACCAGAGAACTTCTTAAATATTTCGAACACCTGCATCTTGTGAAGTAAATTTATGCTACCAGATTGGGGGGAAAATAAAAAAAAGGAAAGGAAGAAATTAAAAAAAAAAAAATCTTTTGGATCAAAAGTGTCTCCTTACCAGGAGATGAAGGACAGGAGCAAAAATACCCTCCTCCTCCATCTCCTCCTCTTCTTTTCCCACCTCAAACTTGATAAAATTCTGTACTCTGACAGCGCCCTGCAAAATGATAGCTGAGTATTGACAAATGGGGCTTTTCGATGCAAGTCTGTCATTAAAAACCTCCCCAATGCCAGCCGTTGGAAAGCCGGTTAGGCTCCGTCTCCTTTTTGCCCCTCTCTGCACCGCCCAGCTTTGCCGTCCTCCGTTACCTGCCGTGGTTGCGAAGCCAATGCGAGCGGCCTCGCAGAGGGGTGCATCAGCAGCTGTGGGATGGAGATGCCAAGCTGCGGAGAATGTTTATTCGGCAGCGGCAGGGAAGTCTGTTGCTGGTCACTAGGCTGGAGATGTGCCTACGGGCTTGGTGTGGGATGCTGCTCAGCTGCCCTGCTCCTCCGCAGCCCGCTTCGCTGCAGTCACAGTGACGGATTTGTTTCCTTTCATAATAAGTCAGACAATAAGGATGTTGCTGAATCTTTTATGGAGCCCAAAGGCAGGGCTGTTGCTTGATATTTGTTTGCTGTGGAGTTATGATTTGTATGACCACCAAGTGACCCCTTTGACTCGGGAAGTCCAATGCCACAAGCTTGCGTGCTCTGCAGTCGGTAAGTGGAGCTCGGCAAGGTAAAAGTGGCCAGCAGATGTCTCTCAGGATATTTCTTTGCAGACACTGCTCTCCCAACTCCCTTCCTTTCCTGAGGTTCCAGAAACTGGGTTTGGTGGCTTAGGAGAAATGCTGTGTCTTTGCCCGTTCTCTACAAGTGTTACAGCCCCAAAACATAGTTTTGTGTTATTGTGATGTTTTTAAGCTACAGCCTGAATAAAGAGGATCTTTTATAAAGATTAAAAAAAAAAAAAAAAGGCAAGGGAAGGCAGGTCCTTTGCGTCTTCAGAACATTTCATGATTATTTACAACCTTTGAGGAAATGGTGCAATGTCGCTCGTGGGGGGTATACAATTTTTTAGATAATTTTTGATTGGGAAAATCATTAACATTGCTGGGGTTCTGCTTCATTTTGCATGGGAGAATTGGTAGATGGCAGGAAAAATATTCTGTTTGCAGGTGCAGGCTGTGTCGACATGAGGCAGATCTGCTAATCAAGCTGTACCTGCTGAGCAACGCTGGCAAATTTTTCCTTGGGTAGACTTGGCCTAAGTCTGAGCTCTTTTTCTTAGCTGGCTGTATATTATCCTCAGTATTTAGATGGAGAAACTGCAGCAGTGAGGATAAGTGGTTGCTCATGGCACTGAAGGAATTAGTTTTAGAGGTGGAAGTGGAAGGCTGGAGTCCCCTGGTCCCAGTCATGTTCACGCCAGACCGCCGCATTTTGGCTTGGATGGGGTTTAAAGCTCACCACTTAGGTCACGCAGAAGATGCGCACGCTATTATCATTTCGCAGGAGCTCTCCATTGGCATGATCCATGTCTTTGAGAATACAATAGTCCATCACCAATCCAATCATCTTTCTGTGACTGAGGGGTTTATGCAATTATAAAAAAGTGGATGATTTGAATGTTCTATCCCTCTTGTGGAATTGTGTTTGGAATTTATCCGACAAGACAGGGAAGGGATTTTGTTTGTTTTGTTTGATCATTCCTTATCACAGAACTTTGTTTGACTCAAACCACAATGATACAAGCATTCAAACAGCACCTTCAGATGTAATATTGATTTATAAAACAGCAGTGCACAGCTGCTAAGCTTCGCTGTTTCATACAGAAGGTCTTCAATTCCCAACAAATTACTGGCATTTCTACCTATTTACAAATTAATGTTTCCTCTGAACCTTGTGCATCTCTTATTATTCTACTCTGCTGTCTTCTGTTGCTGCTTGGAAACCTTGTGTGAGTGTGCATTATGCAGTGATGGGGCAGCTTTAGAGCATCAGTTAAATTGGAGTTAAATAAAAAAAAATCTAGATCAACGTTTATCCTTAGGCAAGTTATGCACTGAGTGAAATTAAACCACTATATGTACTTGTAGATTGAAGAATCAGAGGTGGAGGATGGGTCAGAAACACTAAGATCAAAGTTTTCCTTCTTTGAAAAAAATCTCTTTGAAAAGCCCCCATGCCACCTATTCTGCTTGTTAATGTTTTGACTGGAAGTGTCTGGCAGTGTCAGCAGCAGCAGAATATTTTTAAAGACCTTTCTCCTTTTTTTTTTTTTTTTTTTTTTTTTTTTTTTTTTTTTTTTTTTTTTTTTTTGGAGCTGACTCTAATAGCGAAGCAATGGATCCTTAGCAGCCTCTGTTATGTGTCTCTTAAGGGAATATTTTTGTTAATTGCAAATATTTGATTGACAAACACGGGATGCAATTAGTAGGCAGGCACAGTAGGAATGTGCAGTGAACTGGATCTCTGAACCAACAGATCTCAACTCTCTCAGCTTGATCTGAAATAGGCTAGAGCATTTAAACCATATGTTTCCCTCAAACTTTTACTTTCCTCTGAAAATTCCTTATTTCCCTCAACTAACCTTCTTTCACTCTCTGCACCAAGGGAGCTAATTCATCTCCTATGATCACGTCAAATAAAGACAGAAAATTCTACACAAGCTTCAGACTTATGCTGCTTTTTGACCGTGGCAGTAAAAATTAATGTGGACAAGAATATACATGCCAGTTGTGCCTTACAAAAGCCCTAGGTGAAAGAGAATACAATCTAATTTAACTTTAGAGATTTTGAGCTTAATGGTCTATTTAAACAACCTGGTACCATCTGACTACATTTATCAATTATATTTCTTTTTATTTATACAGAGTACTGTCTTTCTGGAAAGGCTGTAATTAAAACTTCTCTAGATAAATGGTGCTCAGATTCTGTGGCGTGAGAAGGAATTCAAAGGAGTTTGGTGTTTTTATGTGTTCTTTTTCATAAAAATAGGTTGCTCTGAAATCTTTAAAAGGAAATTGATTTTCATAATTAGAATAACCTCACTGCAATAGGTTTCATAATTACAGCTAAGAATTACCAGCAGGAAATGCGGTGTGGTCTTCAGATTAAAGTGGTGACACCCCAGAAAAAATTCTTCCTGGCCAAGCAATCCCTCTTCTCTCTGGGACAGGATGCTCGTCCCCCCACTTCTTACGACAAGGGTCATTGGCAGGAAAACTGCCTCTGAGGAATTCATCAGTTCCTTGGTTTTTCAGGCGGTTTCTGCTTGCTCTTCCTGATGTCATAATCATCTCTGCAATAGCCCTGTGTGACATCACACATGGAACACTGCCGACCTTGGAGGTCTTCTGCAGGCAGACGTATGCTGCACCATGTGCTCCAGCGCTGAGGCACCTGCAGAAGCTCGGGTGGCTAAAACAGCCCAGTGTGTGACCCGGAACTGGTGGGGCAGGTCACTTACCCTGCTGAGAAGCTCCCCTGCAGCTCTCTTGGATACATCCACAATCCACGTCAGCACACGGCGTCATGTCAGGAAGATGCTTTCGAACGGCTAAACTGCAGTGGTGTTTTTCTGAGGCACTAAGGACTATGGACCCCATTTGGCAGCTCCTTCCCATCTGAGCAGAGTGCCTGGCATGGGTGAAGCTACAGAAGCTAGTCCTGCCCTTCTGCTTCAGTATTTGTAGCATGTTTTCTTGTATCGTTATGGAGTGATCGGAGGAAAATGGAGAGGTTGCTCTCCCCCCTCAATAATTTTTTATGACAATGACCGATCTTTCCATAACCTAATTTTATCCCTGGAAGTCCCAAATCCCTTTGAGGTCTCTGGCAGTACTCACGTGGGTAACATGGGTTTGTGTGTACCTACAGCCTCACGCTCCATTAGAACATGCATATTTATAAAATCACATGAAGGGGCTAATGAAGCTTCACTCCTTTTGGAAGGGCCCGATCCCACAGCATCTACTCCTGCTGGGGACTACTCGTGTGATTAAGGCTGACTCACGTAAGTGTTGCAAGATCCAGCCTTTAATTTGCAAATCCCAATAACGGTGTATGTTAATCAGACACTTCATCAGTGAAAAGAGTCCTAGATCCATAGTAGCTGCGTGGTAAGGCTATAAATACAGGCTGGATTTGTGAAAAACTTCCTTACTGAATTTTGTCCCTAGAAGGGAGAGTGTTATCCCACTGCTGTCTGAGTGCTGAGTGTAGAATTTCAGGTTTGCGGTACGTAGCCCCACAGAACTAACAAAAAAAAATCATTTCCATCTGTACCATGTCGTGCCGTGTGTTTGTTGCCTCTCACTGAAGCAGTGTTTAACAGGGGTATTTAAAAACTACTTTTCTTTGTAGGTTTTGTAGCATTTTTCCATCAGGGCAGTTAACGAGGGTCCATCGCAAACCCACGATAATTTAGACAGAGCTTCATGATGAACAGCTTGGGTATGGCAGGGTTATTTTAAATGCTGATCCAGGTGCACGCTTGGACTTGTCAAGGTTGCCCTTAGCGAGGACCGGTCCCCTACAGACGATTCTTTTTTCACTCTGGAGCCGTTGTTGTGTCTCTCTGTTCAAGTGCTTGACAGAAGATGTCCACAGTTGGGCTGTGCATAATGTACACTGTCAATTTGTACCGTCTTTCCATGCGACTGTGTTGAAAGAGGGACTTTGTCACAGGCTTTCGCTTCACAGCTCCACCATTTAAATTTTACTGCTTTGTCATGTTAACATAACTCACTTAAAATATTTAAATATGTCCTTAATTAATTGAGGAGGGGGGTGATCATTGTGGTGAACTCATGGGCAGCGTGCGGCGCGGTACTGACACCGTGTTGGTGAACACAGGTGATGGATGGTGTTGACACGAACGGCTGCAGTCACACAGTGTGCGTATACACAAATTATCCCGCCATGTGTGTTCCGCTGTGTTATGAAAGCCTTTTGTTTATATATACCCAGCTATACATTTACACATTATGTAAATAAACACACATATGCCCATGCAATTTAATTGAATATATGGCTATGGGTTAAGAGGCATGTTACTCTGATGAAAAACATCTTATGGTACAGAGTAAAAATATTTCCGACGTGCTTCTGAGCCTCCTGTAGAATTTAAGAAGGAACTGCAGAGATTTCTTTAAGGTAGTGGTTCAGATCATTTAGCAGGAGGGCATGGTGTTCCTCCAAAACCTCGAGGCTGTTGAATGGCAGTTTTAGGAGCCCGTCAAGTTTCATCTTTATTCAACTCCTTTTACTCGTAGTCAGTTATGAGCTTTTCCATCGGTCTTTGGCATATGCAAAATGGAACTTTACCCTGTGAGTTTTGTTTCAAATTAGGTACATGCTTTTAAGGCAATGTGCAAGAAATTACTCATGTGGGTTAGCCTTTCCAACCACAAATTCCCCCAAAACCAACACCAGCATCTCAGGGTGGAAGGGAAAGTTGCCCCAGCCTGGGGTGGTTCAGAGTGGCTCTTTGGTGTGGTGAGAGATGCTGAGCAATGGGCTAGCCGTGCTTCCTACCCTCTGTTCCAGGCTGTTGGTGCTGCTGTGGTAGGAGATGCCTGGAGGGCCCTGAGGAGGTCGTTTCCCAATGGAAGAATGCCTTTGGGAGCTGCAGGAGGTGGCGAACCCATTGCTGAGCCCCACCAGGATGGAGCTTTTGCTGGACCTTCATCTGGGGTTGCATCGCACATGGTGCACCTTCTCCCTGGCCCTCCTTTGGAAGCGAGGGGGGCCTGTGGGCAGTAATATCTGTTCATCTTGGTGTAGGGCACCCCAGGCCACGACACGTCTCGCTCTGACAGAGACCAGATGCGCGTGTCTGCCTCACAAAGAAATCTCTTCTTTTGCTTTTCGCTTGTTTTTTCCCCTTCCATCTCGTGCACTCAGCCGGGGCGCCTCTCCTCCAGCTGTTCCGTGACACCGCACAGCCATCAAACGTTGGAAACCCGGATCAGAGAGCAGCAGTGACAGACCCCCCGGTGCAGGCAGGCCAGGTCCCAAATCTATTGTTCGTACGAGAAGGCTCGGCAGAGTGACTTGACAGGGTTTTGAAGCGCTGGGGAAATTC
>NW_010401938.1:145226-156314 GCF_000710305.1 Buceros rhinoceros silvestris
GCTGCTTTTCTACCTCTTGCCCTCAGTCCATCTCAAGCCAGATGCGAAACGGGTGCTGTTTAGCAATTCAGAAAAATGGGGATATTGCTGCTTCTGAAGACAGGGATGATCAGGTGTGGGAGGATCAGCCATCCTTCCGCACACGAGGGCTTACGCTGCCGTCCTTCGTAGCCTCGCATTCAGACGCCGTGCTCTGAGCGTCTTTGTTACCGTCGCCTGATAAATAAACAGCCCTAAAATTACAGAACTTATTATGGTAATTGAGTGAAGAAAAGGAAATGCAAAGCCTGCGTCGCTATCTATTATGTTGCCACTGCTAAAGTTGCCTAAACCTGTGCTGCTCAGATGATATTGTAATATTAGCCTTCTCTCTCCTTTCACAATGATTGTTTTCTGTCCATCTCAAGCTGGATGTCAGTTCATTTAGATTTACATCAAGTAGTAAATTAAAATAATCACTCAGCAAACACTCTCAGCTCAGTTTTCTCTTTCAGTCAGGAGTTGCGAGAGATGCTTGAAGCATTCAAGCAGAAAATATTGCTGTCTAGATATTTGTCCTCTGGGTGATAAAGGAGGCATTGTCTTGGGACCCACTCAGGCCTCGGAGCTGATAGTAGCTGTGCATCACAGCTGTGAAGTGCGCTTTGTTATGTGTCTGAGGATTAGGGTTCAGGACCTTGTTTTTCTTGAAATACCAGACTGATCAGAGCTGCATATGTTCGGGGGAAAGCAGAGGTCGATGGTTCTCTGTCCACATTTTTACTAGATTATTCTTGGACAGAACTCTGGGAGAATACCCTGCAGCTTAAACCATCCCAGGAGTTTTTCGTATTCTGCATTATAACCGGCATGGAAAAAAGGCTGTAGTTTATCTATCTGCATTTGAAACAAAAGACTACAGCATCGCAGCCTCTCTGGGCTTTGGACCCACGCTGGAACAGGCTGAATTTTGCTCCTTTGTGTTCCATTTCCAGTACAGCTGCCCATTTAGAAGCACGAATGCACCTTGATATAATAGCCAAATCCCAAGATTGTCTGGCCTTAAGGACAGCACAGCCAGTCTTCAGATCGACAGTTAATCTTAGAGCAAGGGTAGAACTGGGGCGATGATCAGAACCAGGGTTTGGGGGAGAGGGGAACAACCAAAAAAAAAAAGCTGTTCTGTGTCTCTGTTTCAGAAAAAGAGGATGTGGATTTTTTTTCTATCTAAAAAACTAACCTGCATCTTCTTTCCCACACCCAGTGGGGAGGGGAAAAAAAAACCCGATAAAGGTGTTTGTTTTGGCAAACGCGCTGTGTACAGAAGCACTCCTAGTGAAGATGCTGCCGTGAATTAAGGTAATACTTCCATCGCGGTCAGCGAGTCGATGGCTGAGTAGCGACTGCCGGATCTGGGCACTGCAGGACCTGAAGCAGCCTCCCCTTCGTGGCAGCACAGTATGGCAGTTTGTGGAGCCAGGGATTCCCGGCCAGACCGTTGTCTCACTTATGTTGGTGATACCGCAGATGCCAACTGGGTTCTACTGGTAAACGAAGGACTGTCTGTTGCAGCTGAATGTACATATATATACGTTGCAAACCCAACTCTCAGTGCTGGTCTGAATCTGTCTCTTCCAGCGTGGGGGCCGGCTCCGTAGGCAGAATATTGCCTTTGAAATGATTAATGTTAATTTATAACCCCACTGATGGGCTGGAAGTTTGCCCGTGTGCAGTATAATGCCTAAGGACGGGTTGAAAGGGGACTTGAAAACATGCCAGTGGCACAACTTTTAACCCTGTCAAACTTCTGCATGAATTCTGAGGGCCACCCACACATCTCTACTTTTAAAACTAGGCCAGCATGGAAAACGGTTCCTTCTGTCATTCAAAATATGCAGTTACATACCAAAATTGTCTTGGATTAAGCCTCAGGTCTGGAATTACCTCCCTCCCACGGAGAAGGGCATCTGCTCCACCCCTCTGGAGCGAGGGAAAAGGCCTGAGTGATGTCTGCAAAATTAAGCCTGGCTTTAGCCTTTGCTCAGTTCTTCCTACCTACTCTTGCTCTAGGGAGACATCCCTGCCCATTGTGGCGCCTCCGCATCCCTACCAAGGCTGCTCTTTCAGGCTTCAAGTGGTGGGGTGGCTCAGGTGCTCTCTCTCCATGGAAAAGAGAGCTTGGAGCTGTGCTTCAAGGCGCGCGGGAGGTGATTTGAGACATCAGCTTGAGCTGAGTGGGCTTAATGAATAGTGTGAGGTTACCATCGTGACAGGGCACCAGCTCAGGCTCAGCAGTAGACCAAACAGCTCCTGAACATGCTCGTACCCGTCCGGTCTGTTTATGGATGTCGCTGCCATTCAGGGGGGCTCTGGGCAATTTTCAGTTTTGGTGGTCTTGGCAGGAATGATCCGGCAGTATTTGTTTTGCCTAGACTAACTGTGACAGAAAAGAGTAACGGGGGCAGGATGTGGATTGAGGAGCCTGGGTCAGAGGTTGTCCTGTGGAATTACTGTTTGAATTTAGCTCTAGGCTGCCAACGCTGTTATACCTTTGTGTTCTCATCCTCCATTGCTAAACATCCTCCTGCTCGACTGCCCTGCGCCTCTTCCAAGGGTTTCTGCTGGAGAGAGGATGTGTGTGGACCAAAGCGGTGGCATGCGGGGAAACCATTTCTTGTTCCTTCGCTGTCTGCCTGGCAGAACTGGTTTGCTGCATTGAGCATTTCTGCCTACAGAGAGCTGGCATCATATTAAGGCATTTCTTCATGAGTGGTCTTTTATATTTAGGTATATTCCTTCACTTCTGCTTCCTCCTTTCGTAGGAAATGACCCTGGGGTACTGACCTCTGCTTTTGTGCTCATTGAAATACTCTCTCTCTGTTTTATTTGTCCTCTGGCCTTCTTTTATTATTATTATTTTCTCTCACTAGGTTTTTCAAATGCATTTTGGTTTTCTTTTTTAATGCTTTGAAAAGGTTTGGTTTCTCGATCCTCACTCATGCTGGCACAGCTCTCTATCAGTCCTCTTTTCTCCTTGAGTTGGTGTTCCTGATGGGGTTCTTTTATTGTGGTATTTTCCATCTATTTTCCCCCTTCTTTCCTAAACCAGTTTTAACTTCTTGTTTGTCTGTCTCACACATGGTAAAACATATTAGAGGTGCCACTTCTCTCCAGTCCCCCTCCGCAGCCCTCAGCTCTACCTCCCTCTGCCTTGCAGGGACCGTTCCCTCTGGTGATGCTTTCCCAGTGCCTCCAGCCTGGCTCCGCTCCCTTCCTCCCGTAGCTCTGCTCTCCACCGCTCTGTCATACTCTGGAAGCAGTGCGACAGCACTGCGCACAGAGCGGCAGAGCGCCCCGTGGTACGGTGGCCTGAGCTGCTCGTGCTGCCTGAACACCACCAGCAGAACAGTACTGGGCAAAGAGGGACGTCGGTGAGCAGCAGGAACATCCCTTTTCAGCTGCCCCACTGAAGTCAGGGAGCCTTCTGATGACTTTCGGGGATTTTTAGCTAAAAACACAAATCAGGCTCCTCTGAAAGCTGGGCAACAGAAGGACGAGTTCCTTTGTTGGTACGTTAAAAAAAGAGATGAAGAAAATTTCCTGAACGAAGGAGAAAGCAAATCTGCTGGGGCAGAGGCAGCTACAGCCTCCAGCTCCTTCTGCGAACTCACACTGCTGGAGAGAGTTGGAGGCGGACGTGAAACCTTCCTCTACTGGTACCTGTTCCCTCTGCTTGCATGAAGACCAAGGGGGCAAGGTGCTTCAGGGTAGGGTATTTTGCAGGTGTAAGGTGGCAAACCAGCCATTGCTTTAACTTGTGGATTTACATCAGCTGAAAATCAAGTCTCAGAGTTTTATCTGATTTGAGTTCTAGGGACTAACACGTGTATCGAGATGCTTACTGAGGTTATCTGAAGCATACCTGGTTTTCTAGGTATCTCAAAACCAGTATGAATGTGGAATTACTGAAATTATCCAAATATTGACATGCAACACTATGCAGAATGAGACACTTTTGTTCCTGAGTGGTGGGGCTTTGGTTTTTTTGCTGCTGTCACCACTCACTGCCATCAGGGCTCAGCATAAAGCCAGGCTTTGTGGAAGGGGGAATTCCCCTAGTTCTTTGCAATAGGAAAAAAAAAAATAAAACAAAAAAAGAGAGAGAATTTCCTGACTGCAGGAAAAGAACTGCTAGGGTAGAAGGTTAGCAAGGCCTCTGGCTCCTTGTGTGTAGCTGAAGAGAGTATTCAGAGAGTTCAAACACAAGTAGGAGATCTCCGAGAGCAGGAAACACAACAGAGCATGAGGTGAGAGAATTAAGCCCAGAGCAGGAGGGCAGTTACCCCGTGTGCCTCCATTGCTGGCAAGAGAGGTATCCAGCACATCCTCAAACGCGATGTCTTACAAAAGCTTCGTTATAAGCTCTTGCTAATTTGCGAAATGTCAGGAATGGCCATATTATTTTCCACTCAGCTGTCAGGATCTCTCTGTGTGTACCTGATAAGATGGTGCCTTCTGAAAACTGCGGGCAGTCAGCAGCGATGTCTCTGTACGGCGCCTCACTGCGGTATAAATAAATGATATTTGTAATATTATTAAATAACAGAATCTCAGTATTGCGGCTGCTGCTACAAGATGTGAAGAACTATGCTTGTTTTCTCTCGTAACGATTGTGGATTCACAGCAGGATAAGCCATTCCTGGTGCCTTCCTGCTGGAGACGGGCTGGGATCCACAAGGATCTCTGCGGTACTTGTTCTAGTTCAATATTAGGAAATACTGGAAGTATTTAGATTGCAGGCAAAACCAAGCACCTTGCATCTGAAGTTTCCCTCCCTCTAACACTGCAAATACCGTCTTGATGTTCTTGTAGAGCTTGCTCGCTGATAGTGGAACTGCGTGGTGGGTTCCCATTTGCATACATAAGCAGCCGCTTTCGGAGCAGCACTGTGTGTATTCCAGACGTAAAGGGGAGCTGAAAAGGCAGACTTGGCTGCAGCCGCTACCTGGAAATCCAGAGGCCATTGTCTTCCTTATTTCCCCCGTTGCTAGTCAGCTGGAAAGCACAGTGACCTATGAGTAATGTGGGCATCCCAAACCCATGCTGGTAAAACCTTTGCACTACCGTAGATCCCTTTCTGTCTCTCTGAGATGTTCTGATCCAATCTTAACTTCCTTTGAGGTAGAGCATTCTGCCTTAATGCCCTGCCCGCCTTGGAGGCTCGGAGAGAAATGATTTTGAGTGGGTTTTTTTTGTTGTGTTTTTTTTTCTGACAGATCTTTCTTGTCTGCAGATCTTTTATACCAGCAAGAAAGGATATGACTCTGTGGCCATAACCCAGGGCCCCTGTGGACATTGCTCCTCGCAGTTAGTGGCTGCTGTTGAAAGCAGAGCAGAATTTCCAAATCCCAGAATATCAGTTTGGTCCTATGGGCAGTAAACCACCAAGTGTAGCTTAGAGCAACCTAGAGTTGGGAGATGACAAAGCTCAGCTGTTCTTTTGCTGTCTCCGCCTTCTTGGCAATATTGTTTGTATCCTGGCTGCCAGTTGGCGCCGCTGTGATCCTCTATGTCTGCACTGCTAATGAATGTTTCCTGCTCATTCCTTGCAGATCAGCATTGTGGTTTTTATGGGGGATTTCTACAGCTGAGGGGCAACTGTCCGTGGATTTCCAGGTAACTGTAATTTCTTCTAGTTCTTTCATGACCTGCTCTGGATGTTGTGTCCCTATCTTTGATTTTAGGCTGCGATCCTCTCTCCTTGTTCCCTAAATTTGACACCTCGTGATCAGACTGTTGTCATGAGTTGCACCTTAGAGTTATTTTGAAATGTAAAGTGAAGGACATTCTGGCTACCCGCTCAGTATCCAGTTCTTCTGTCCCACCTGAATCCTACAAACTGCCTATTCATATCTGAGGGGATTTGCTTGCATTTTATAGAGGTATAAATGGTTGAACACTTACTGGATAAAGAGCTGGTTTTCTGACTGTATGATCCTGCCATAGCCGTGGTTAATGGAGGAACTCAGTGGCAAGGCAGTTCTCTTGTCTCTCTTTTTGACTGGACGGAGTCCTCATCTGTTTCTCACCTTTTTAAAGAGCTGAGATTTACTCTGGATTTTTGTAGTAGATTTTTAAATGTTTCATGCTTATATTAGCCTCGTTCTTTCTTTGAGGAACTCAGAATTAAAGTAAGCAAGTGCTACCGCGGGTACCTACAGAAGAGCACTGGGTACAATGGTTTGAGGACCACCACATCACAGAGGCGCTAAGCCCCAGCCCTGCTGTGATGCCTCACCCATGGGAGTAGATTTGTGCACTGCCTGGTAAGGTTGTTCAAGACACAGCTTTAGTGAGGCAGATAAAAGCAGACTGGTTTTCAGTTTGGCACTCGTCCATCCTCGTTACGGCAATGTCGGTGTTGTAAGCTCCTTGGGGCAGTGACTGTGGCTTTCTCTCGGGCTTGAGTCACTCCCAAGATTGTGGCTAGCATTTTGTGAACCAAAGCAAAGAAATCAAAGCCATTTTTTTCTCATGCGCTTCAAAACCTACCCCATTTTGGAACGAGAAAACCATGTACAGCTCACTGCAGGCTTTGTCAAATTATTCCTCCCCTTCACACTTGGACTCTTCTTCATTTTCCACACACTTAATACTCACCCAGCTCCTTTCTGTAACTGGCAGCTGATCCAATTACACACCAGAGGTAGAAATACTGAAGTCTTACAGTTCAAATGTGGAATGATATGCATAGTCACTTTGTCACTCAAATCCTTAAAAAAAAAAAAAAGAAAAATCAGAGTAGCTGGCCATAATTAAGTGCAGAAAATAGAAGACATAGTTAATTTCTCCGTGGTTTGCCAATACTGGGATGTCACAAGTACCAATCAGGAAACCAGAACCATGTGGCTTCCCAGATAAAAACACTGGCTTTTTACTTCTGGGGCTACAGTTCTAATCCAGCTTAAGGTTCTAAATTAAATGAGACCCTTAACCTATGCCAGAACACGTGATCGCTCCAGGTCAGAGCTGAGGTAATTGGCAGGTCAGTGTGATGAAGCTTGTATTCTGTTGCCTTCAACACACTTAATGGCGTAAACAAAGGAATTAAAGTCCAAACCCTGCCACGGCGCCAAGCAGCCAGGAGTGATTGGGCATCAGCACCCGGAGACAGAGGCATGGACAAAGGAAAACGTGACTTACCAGAGGGTGTGAATGTAGGCAGGGCTGGGTCAGTGTGCTGCAGGTCTCATGCTGCTGCTTTCTGCTATGAGGCACTTCAGGGTGATGGACCCACCTGCTGCTCACAGGCGGTAGCATCTCAAAGGCAGGCTAAATTTGGGGTCAGGTGGATGGTGCTGTGTTTTCTTTTCTGGGCTCCCTGGTTCCCTTTCCATTGCTTTAACAGCAGAAACCTGTAGCTACAGTCGGATGTCGGATCCCAACGGCACCATCAGCATGTGCAGCTCTTGGACTATGCAAGTTGCCTGTGCAAAGTTGTGCCAAGAGAGAACTTGTTCGTTACTGGCAAGGAGCCCAGTCACTCAGGAGGGGTAATAACAAAGGCCAGCTAATAATGACCCGCTTTGAATCAGATGTAAAGTTAGGGCGTAGGCGGCCGGTCGCTAACAGATGCTCCTTGCCTGCACCACTGGCATTTGACTGCGTTGTGTGTGTAGTGGACTTCTTTGTGTGCCTGCTTCCAGAATTACTTTTTTGGAGAATTCTGGTTCAGATTCTCAGCTGGAGTTTTGTTCAGAGAGCAGTTTGCATTCAGCAGTACAAGCCTGTGAAACAGCATAGCAGCAGCAAAGGATCTACCACGTTACCAAAAATATAGGAGCCTTCAAAGCCTCCAAGCTCCTCCAGCTCCCACCAGAGAGCTAGAGCTGAGAATCCCATATGACAAAAAACAAGCAATAATTAAAAATCCCTATTTTGCCCAAAGAATTCCTTTGTTCGAGGTATGTAAATATCTTTGCCTGCTTGTAAGTTATTTCATTTTTGATGGTTCCTCAGCGCAGTAGTCTGAGCTTGGGAATAGAGGAGTCTGAAAGGAGTGTTGCTCTGAAACAAAACACCTGTCTTTCAGCCAAGACTAAATTGACAAGCAACAATTTAGTTGTCTAAACTCAGAGCTTTCAGGATTTCAGACTGCATAAATGTCAAGATGCCTAGGTAGGGCTCAAAGGTGAGCGACAGTGTGGGCAAATATACATTGGATCTTCAATTATCCAAACCCTGATAGCTCTCAGTTACCTGGAGCTTAAACATGTCTCCCCGCACGCTTAGTTTCTACATTTGTCAGTAAAATCCCTTTGTACTGAATCACCCCGGCTTTGCCCAGCACAGTCTGTAAACTTTCCAGAGCTCGTCTCCTGAGGAGCTTAGTGTGTCTGCCAGACCACAGCATCAGCAACCCCTTTCTGACAGAGCCTGTAATTCATGTTACCTGGATAGAAGTATTAAGCTAAATAAATCAGCGTTTTCACCGTTGTTGTCTCCAGCTACATTCCACTTCTCCATAGGCATGGTGAGGCACCCTTCATCCCGCTACAGAGTGTGCACGTGCACTGAAACGCCATTCGGTAAACGCCTCCTTGGAGGGAGGTTGGTTCCTCTATTAGCAGCCAGAGGATAGGATGGACTTTGCTAGTTAGCAGAATTCACCATCAGTAGGTTGGATTTCATGGACAAAATTCTTCCTTTCCTTGCTCTCCTGTAACATCTTTGATATCCAAGAGCCAAAAATGCCTCAGTTTCCATATTTTGGAAGCTTAAAAGCTTCTGAGATCCAAATCAAGACTCTCAGAGAAATTTTGCTTTCCACGTTCCTGACTTCAACACTTTTTTTCAGCCATCCCAGTTACTTTTGAGGAGGTTTGTGGTGATTTGCTTTCAGAAAGGTGGCCCTTCACATTTACAGGTATAGAACTAAATCAAAAACTTTTGAGTGGCAGAAGAAAATGGATGGTGGGAAAGAGGGGGCGGTCTCTTCACCTTCTTTTGCTTCTGAGATCCAAATCAAGACTCTCAGAGAAATTTTGCTTTCCACGTTCCTGACTTCAACACTTTTTTTCAGCCATCCCAGTTACTTTTGAGGAGGTTTGTGGTGATTTGCTTTCAGAAAGGTGGCCCTTCACATTTACAGGTATAGAACTAAATCAAAAACTTTTGAGTGGCAGAAGAAAATGGATGGTGGGAAAGAGCGTGAGGTCTCTTCACCTTCTTTTGCACCTTTATTTTTCCCAGCCGTATTTTCAACCCTGCCTGACTTACATTTGCCACTTGAAGTTTCTCCTAGCGCTTTCTAACATCTTCTGTTCTGCTGTCTGTGGCAAGCAAGTGGTGACGGGAGTCCCTCTCTTTTTTCTCCTTGCTCCTCAGCAAGCGCTTTCCTCTTCAGAGGAGGAATCTGAAACAGAATAAGGATGGGAGAGTTTTGTTTCATCCCCAACAGCAAGGACTCTGGGGAAAAGAGCATGTGAATAAGCCGGGATGATGGGCAGAGACCGTTCTGCAAAATGAGAGGTGGCATACGCTAATCTGCGCCGCGGTCCCTTTTCAAGTCACCGTTCGTTAGTGGCCCTGTGGGATAAATGCTGCTGTACGAGTGTCGCCCGCTCCACAGTGGAGGATTTGGGGGTAGAATGAGGCCACTGAACAATAAACTGGCCCCCACAAGGAAGAATAAGAGGACTTCTGGCCAGGTCGGGCAATGTCTGCCCTCCCTTTAGCTGAAGGCAAAGAGCTTGATCCTACCAGAACAAATGGCATAAGACATGGAGGATCCAGAATTGCACAGGAAAATAAAATCCTTTTCTCTGTTGAAAGCAGAGTCGTGCAAGTGAACCAGAGGGCAAAATGCAATCCAGTTTCATCTGTTGCTTTGGCTGGGAACAGGGAGAAAAGAAACCTAAATGGGGATATTAAATTGTAAGTTTTGAGGGTAAAAAAAAATCCCATTCTGGCAGCAAACTAATCTTGCGAAGAAAATACAGCAACAGAAGACAGACCAGACCGTGCCCATTTCTATATTTAGGAAGTCTGAGTGTCTTAGGTGTTCCGTGGCGATCAAAGATTGAAATAAATTAAACTTGCATTTTAATTGGCTCGCACAATGACATCAATTTAAACATTAGTAAACAGATGCAACATGGTGCAATGCTTTAAATCACATTTCTCACATATGCGTTTCATTTAAATTTATTGAGATGGTTATTTATGTTAATAAAATAATTAAAAGCAGTTATTTAAGAGTAACTATGAAATAGCTGTGTAACTACCTATATTAATAAGACAGTTAGTTAAGGGATAATGTCTATTGCTTTATAGTGTAATTGCAATAAACAGCTGCTGAGTTTGATTAAGAGCTGAAGTGGAGCTAAAGTGTTTGAGCAATCTCAGAAGCTATTTGTTGTAAGTGTACTACAAAGCAATAGCGATTATTCCTATTATACAAAAAGCCATAGCGTAAACATTAAAATACAACTCCTTAGGATGGGGCTTTTCTCTTGGGTGCTTTCTTTCAAGCTTCTCCATGTGAACGGTGGGGTTGGAGAAGGAGAGCTGGGGCGTAAGTGGAGAAGATGCTGGGGGTGGTTCCGTAATTTTGTTGAACACAGTTGTGTCCATCCCTGGTTCGCCCCTGTGTGAGAGCACCCCGAAGTGCTAGGAGCAACAATCTGAGCTGTGTTTCCTCAGGGGTGGCATCATTTGCAAATCTCTTGCCTGATCCCGTTCAAATCTTATAGAAAAATTTCAACCCTCACCCAGGTCTGACCTGAGAATTTCTTCAGCTTTTTGTCGGAGTATAAAAAGGGAGAGTTGAGCAGGTAGTAAAAATCTTCTGCAATGCTGTCTAGGAAATGGCTGCTGCCACTCCATAACTCCATCATTAACACATGAAGCAGACACCTCCTGGTCCCCAAGCGTGTCCTGCTTCATACACTGACACACCCCTAAATCACAGGCCACTAATTTCGGTGGGATCAAGTAAGCACATAGGCATTCCCCATATCACCGTTTTTATTTACAAACACCATCTTCCCCCTCTTCCAGCCATGGACTCCTACGTAAGACATTTGTAGTCTTAAATTAAAAATTCCT
>NW_010401938.1:156440-160553 GCF_000710305.1 Buceros rhinoceros silvestris
TGTATTAGGGTCCCACAAGTTTCGTAGCAAGTCAGGAAAGAGGTGACTAATGACTTAAAAGCTATTTTATTTCACCTTTTCTTTGGGAGCAGCTTTGAATGGTGAACTCTGCCACATTGATTAAGACACAAATGGACACAAGGAGTCAATTGTCTTTTCCTGCTCCTAGTTCATGAACCTCTTTGGCTCATGGAGAACACAAGAGCTATGAAACGCTGCCCAGCAGAAGTTTACCTATAGAGATCTTGAATATTTATGGCTTTGCAGTGAACTGGGTTGGCGAAGTCCTAGATTAAGATTTTGGGAGGGAGTCAGGGGTAAGAATATGTCCTGGGTATCCTGCATGAGGTCCTGAGCTCCTTCTCGCATTACTGGCACTTGAGAATCACTCAGCAAGTTCTCGCTTTCAGCCAGACACAAACACCTGTGGGAAAGGTGGGTGAACCCGTCACGGCTGTGAACCCAGCGAAGGGAATATGTACCAGAGCCCACATCATCAAAACTCACCAATTCATTTGCGTCAAGGCTGTGGGCATTTCGCATAAAAACATGCAAAGTTCAAAAGGCAAGAAAAGAAGAGGTGTCAGCAGCACGGTTCCACTAATTTCCTGCTTTTATGCCATCTATCCTGGAAGAGATATCGTGTCTTCGGCTAAGCGGTCCTGTAAAATATTGTGAAAAAAACAACAGGAGAAGGTGGCTTGGCACAGTCTGATGACATTGATTAATCCAAGTGCCAATTTGCTACTAATCTCCTGTGGAGTGGTTCCGCTTCTGGTTTCTGAAGGAGGCAGACGTACGGGTGGCTCGGTCCCGAGGGTGTTGCGTGGTGTTGTTGCACTTGCAGGCAAGTGGGGCAGATCCACCTCCGTGAGACCACTGCTGCTGCTAGCATCTTCCGAACAGTCTCTGTCGGTGGCTGAAAGGGAGCAGGGGACCTGCATGGCTCTGATGGCCCCTACCTCGGGAGGAGCTGAGGCAATGGCAGAAGAGCCCACCCAGTGTACTGGCCTTGTTAAGCTTCTGGGGCTTGCAGGCCTTCCTAACTCTGCCCGGGGGAAAAACTGTGTAACAATGGATAAAAGACTTGGGCCTCCCAGCTTAGTTACAAAGGATTCTCTCCACTCATCCTCTTAGTGAGAAATCCAGTTGAATGCTTTTTGAAATCTTTCAAATATTAAAAATAAAATAAATCTTCTTATTCCATTCCCTGGCGAGATTCGTGACTGCAGTGCCATGTTGTCACACACTTCAGGTCCTTTAAAATGTTGAAAGGACCCCCTTCAGTGATGTGGCTGCAGCCAGGTACGCGGAGAAAAGGTTATTCAGTTCTTTGTGTGCCTTCAGAAAGTTAAAGGAAGAACCCCCGTGAGCCCTGAGAGGGGGAAGAGAGAGTGGATATTAAAATAATTGGGTGTCGAGCTGCAGAAGGCGCGTTGCTGCTGCCTAGCTTGGTTGGGATCGGGTTTGGAAAAGAGCTGGAGCAAGTTTATTTGTTTCAGCCAGGGAGAGGGAACTATTACTGTGTCACCTGGGCATGTGAATCGCAGCCGTTTGTGGCTCAGAACAGTTACTGCAGAAAACACTTGGCAAATCAGCTGTGGAAAGAACCAAACAGTGTTTCCAGCTGCCCGAGAAATCGGTGTGCCTCCCGTTTCCTTCTCTCTTGAAACGTTATCTGCTCTCTTCCCGTAGTGCCAAAGTCAGCCTAGAGGAGCTCTACTCCCTCCTCACACGGGCTTTGAACCCAGTGGGGACAGGATGCTTCCAGACACTCCGAGCTTGCTTCTGATGTAAAGAGCTGGGGAAATGAAAGCTGCCCGTGTGTGCCATTATCAAGGGAATCATCAAGTGACTCTGTTACTTGTGGGCTTAGAAGTCAGTTTTCCTTGCATAGAAATCTTTGACCAAACACATTGTTGTCATTGCTTTGTAAAGAAAATTTCTTCACGGGAAGCTCTCGCAAGCGGCGCAGTGGTTTGCTCCCTCTGCCTTGCAGACTCTCTCGCTTTCTCTCCCCTCCCAAGGAGCTGTTGAATATTCAGGATCACCTGGTTTTAAACTCTTTCTTTAAAGTCTTTGGTGCTTCTCAGTCATTTCAGAGATCATGCTGGTGTATTCCTACACCACCTTGAGTCAGAGCACAGGAGAACCTGAATTGTTTAACACTAGTTTTTTTTTGCTAAAGTATACGTTTAAATTCGTGTAAAAAAGATCCACTTTCCCGTTAGGTTTTGGGTTGTGTGGTTTTTGGTTTGTTTTTTTTTTTCTGACAACTTGCTATCTCTGAATTTAGCTTTGGTTCATTAGTCAAGAAAATAAACAGCCACATTTCTTATTATTCACACTATCACAGAGTGTATTCCGATCCCAGACATATCCTGCAGCTTGTTAAATAATTCTTTATCCTTTAAGAAATTCCCATTAATCTCTGACCAAGAAGAGCAATAATAGGTTAGTTAGTCATCATATATAAAAATCTGAATCATTTTTACAAGTATCTTTAATGGCTTCCATTAATTACGTGTCTTCATAAAAAAAGCTACCCCTCTCAAACACAGCATCCTTCCATTCTTGAAGAGGATCTAATTTCTGAAATAACTGAAATTAAGGCACTGATGCTTTGTTTGGGCAAATTAAGCAGAAAAAATACTCACACAGCTCAGGCAGAAGGTACAGGAATCATGTGTTCTATTAACTTGTCAGCTATCTCGGTATTATTAGCAAAATTTTACAAGTCAACCCAGTGGACTACTGTGATTAGTGTTACACTGACAGCAGAATATCCCACGTGGGCTGGGGTGTGATTTTAGCTGCAGCCCAGGTGAAGATGAGACGTCTCCCCTGCTGCTCTTGGCTTTGCCCCGGGTGTCCTTGGCTCAGGTTTCGTGGCGGCTGCGTGGTCAGCATGAACCAGGCTGTCACGCAAGGGCACGGCACACCCTTCCTGTCCCATGCCGCCCTCCTCAGCCTGCCTGCCCTGCTCTGAGGAGTGTTGTGTTTCCGTGTGTTCAGCAGCATCAAGGGTCATTTTTAGGGTCAGAGGATGTTTTAGCCTGTAAGTTCTCTGATCAAATGCACCTCTATGAGTGAGCGAAAATGGCCCCATCAGGGCTGGGTGGGCAGGTAGAACCGGCCTTTTCAAGGGCACCTCAGACTTCTGGTGGATTAAAGTGGCTGTAAAACCACAGCTGGGATCATTACGTCATTCATTCCTTTTTTTTTTTTCTTTTTGTTCTTCGTTAATTTGAGTACTATTTTGCTACCTTAAACCCACAAGAAAAGGCGATGTTCATTGGCCTGCCATCAGCGCTGCACTGGACAAGGTTTTCAAAACTCTTTCAAAAGCCATCTCCTCTGCGCTCATTTGTCTTCCTCTGAAGACGCCAGAGGCCCTGAGTACCAGATAAAAATTTTCAAGGTCAAATGTAAAACAGAGGCCACCTGTAACTCCTCATGGCCTCTTTAAACCCTTCCATAGCCCACAGCTTGAGAAACACTGAAAAAAGGAAGGACAGTACTGAAGCCTCATCCTCCCCTGTTTTATTTCAGGTCATGTAACCTTGCTCGCTCTTGTGGAAAGCCCGAGTTGCTCCAGGAGGGGTTTAAAGAAGAGATCTTCTCCTGTTCAGGTGAGTAGTCGTGAATTAGGCTCTTGGGAGACTAAGGCAGCATAAATACATACGGAAATCTTTTGATTACACATAGTGTTAGAAGATGCTAAAAATACTTTCACTGCAGTTAGTGCTGGATTTTTATGTATTTATTTATCTTAATTTATGATTTTTTTTCTCCCCTTCCCTGGGAAGTGAAGACTATCAATAGATAAGGGAGAGGATTCTGTGTTTTGGTATGCAGCAGGAGTCCAGTACTTGGCCAAGACCCAGATCTATTGTGGCAAGAAAGTAATAGATGAACTAACTAGGGACTCAGACTCTCTGGCTAGCGTCCAAGAAACATTAAAAAATGTAGTTCTGCACATAACAAGTAGGAAGATGCATGCAAATGGTGATGTCTTATTGAAAACTGTTAACTTATTAATATGTTGGGTTTATAGACATGCATTTGGATTTTAAAACCTGCTGTCTTAGTTCGTGCCCTGAAATTACCTGC
>NW_010401938.1:160663-168759 GCF_000710305.1 Buceros rhinoceros silvestris
CCTGAAATAATCTCTAAAGTGGTGCCTCCTTGGTGAGGTAGCGCTGAAGAAGATGACACTTCTGGATCCCTAGGGCTTGACTGTTTTCTTCTGGGAGCATCAGCTCTGAGGAAGTGGCAGTGGTCCAGTTCAGCTCTCAGGAAGGTTTCTAAGCAATGGTCCCACTTTGTTTCTTCACCCATTTTGTGTCTTCTCCACCTGCAAATAAGCAAATCACGCATATGACCCTCCGGACCTTGTTATGCCAGTAGGAGGCTTCACTGTCTGTAGGTTCACGTGAAAGATGTGAGTCAAGAGCTTTGTGTGGTACCCAGAGATCTCCTAAAGCCTTTTAGAAGGGAGATCCTAAGCACATGAGAGATTGAGGATTGTTGGTTAATACAAGATTTAGGATGATATTGGTGCCAGTGCCTAGAATGAATCTTACTCCTGTGGGTCTTCTAATGGGTGCGAGATATGGCTCATGTTGTCACATCCATGTTGCTTGTGACTTTGAAGTCTGGAGAGCATTGTAGTTTTCCATTGTAGGTCTGGTTTGTCATCCAACCCTGGTGAGATATAGAAAATGATTCAGTCCCTCGTCTCGCAGACAGTTGATCCACTGAGCAAAGTGTCTGTGATTACCCTGGCTGGAAGAATAGGTGAGGAAAGATGCTCGAGACTCTACTTCCATGTGTGTTTAGATGCGAGCCAGCTGCAAACTGGTTCTTAGTTACTGGTTATGCAACCCCAAAATGGTTTTATTTTCATAGCCAATGTGTCCTTGCTGTTGAGACAGTTCATACCCAGCTGGCAGTGCTGTCCTCTGGAACTCTAGAGGAATCTGAAATGAAAATTTCCTTCTACCACAGCAATAAGCAGACAGGTTTGGTGATTGTGCTTTATTCACAACCATAACCATCATCACCAACATCCACTGGAGGTGTCAAATCCCCCGTTTTTATGCTTTTACAGTAGTATTTTATCTCTTTCCCGCTAGAATTTCATATATATATATATATTTTAGTAGGGAATAGCTTAATGTTAGGGCTAACAGGTGGGACTTGGTTTTGGATTTTTTTTCCCCCTGACCTTACTTCCTATTCCAGTCTCATTCATGCCCAAAGCTTTGTTTGAACTGGAGGACCAGCTTCACAGTTGTGGTACTAAGTGAGCTTGTTCACGCAGTGTTTTTTTTCTAATCTCTCAACTCTAATTGTTGCATGCAAATTGTTTAATAAATAATGCTGGACAGAAAAAAAAAGAGAAAGATAGATATTAATTAAGAAAAGGATTTAGGCTGACTCAGTCTCATACACGAGACAAAAGGTTAAGTAAATGCCAAGGCCGCTACGCCTCTTCAAACAATGAATATTAGTTTTAGAATCATTAATGTCTGCTTAGAAAACAGAGTCATATTGGAGACTTGTATGCCAAAATAACCAAGGCCAGGGCTGCTGCTTTTCAATCTGAAGCTAAATTATCCTCCAATAGAGGGCTAAATGTATGCAATTAACAGTGCTAGGCAGGACAACAGGGAACGGCACTTTTAATATGGAGCCAAATTGAGATCAAGTTTTTCTTTGAATCTGGTAACTTGGACATTTAATATGCGCAACTGAGCTCTGCAACAGTTAGTGAAAAGAAGCAGATCGTTAACTCCTTCACTGCTTGTCAGTGGAGACAGAATGATTAGCTCACTGTTTACTGATTCCTGTCATCGAAACTTGCTGGATCTAATCATAATTATTTGTTAAAACTTCCCAGCACCCTCATGTGCAACAAAAATGCTCCACAGTAGACAAGTCATGTTCCTTGTTACCAGGCTAGCATCACCCATGTAGTATGAGTGTACTTAATACTACTTCAGTCTCATCCAGCGACCTCCAAGAGGATGAATATATTTATTTATATTTTATATATTTTATTCCCAATTTACTGAAGGGAAGTGAGGTAAAAGATGATGAAGTGACTTGCGAAAGGCAACTGAGTCAAGCAATGGCCAGATGGGTCTGAAGCTCAGCTCCTGAGTCCTAGATAGTGCTAAACTGTAAATCTCATGAAATTTGATTTAGGATGTCTTTAACGTACAGTTTTTGAGTGAGAAAGAAGCCAAATCAAATTGTCCTTGTGTTTCTAGGGCTAGCTTGGGAAGTTGAAACCTGCAAAGTTAAAACAAATTTTTGCTTCTATGTACATCTGAACTAAATCTGCGCTTCCTTGCTCTGGGTTCTGCTAGAGCTGAAACCAAAAGGGCATCATTTTCCACCCGCTGTGCCACAGCCTTTTCAGTGCCTTTGGCTGCAGCAGTGACTCCCACTGAAGATAGTGGCCACATGCAAATAAATCCTTGGGTCTGAAAATGGTACTCTTAAATAGTTCAAGTTCTGTTTCGAGGGCTGAAGTGCATTACAGCTCTCATTTAACTGAGTAAATACTGTTATGCTGAAGTTCTTTGCATTGTCATCAACGGGAAGAGATAGCTTTGCTCTAGGGCTTGTTTCAGTGAAGGGTCTGTATGGAATGTGTTGTATTTACATTTCGTATTTGCGCCGTGTCTTGATCTCCTTCTCCCATTTCTGGTGCTTGCTGCTTTCGAGAGTGAAAAAATGTGATGGAGAATGGGCCCATCCAGGGACACATGTTCAAGCCCAATTCTGAGCCTTGTACTTTCCTTTCAGGCATTTTACTCGCTGCTACAAGGTAAGAGCAAGCGTGCAGCCGAGCACCAGGTTCTGACTTTCCGGTATTGAGGCTCTCTCTTGATGAGTGCCTTACTAGTCTGTGCTCAGACTTGCCCCCGTGTATGAGATTCCTTCCTGGCTGTAGGAAGCTAACATACGGCAGATGTTAACTGTCCATGTTTAAGTCATCTTCATTAAGACCATTCAGAAAGAACCTGTGCATTTTCTATTTGTGCATCTTCATCCTTTCCTTTTGAGAATTTGATTTGTGGAGATCAAGGCTCTGCTGTCTCCTACCCAGCTGGTCTGACTGCTGGGAGCACGAGGGGACCCCAGCAATCTGAAGGTCTCTTAACGGAGGCCACCACAGTGGTCCCAGCTGCGTGAGGGATCTGAAGCGACTGAGGCCACCTAGGAGCAGCTTCCCTCTGGCTGCAGAGCTCTGCTTCACCACTTGGCAAATATTTGATTTTGAAAATGTTTAACTTTCAATTACTTCCCTGTGAGTTGATGCCAAAAGGCCAGGTGTGGTGTCGTCGTGTTTGCTGAAGGTCTGGCTCTGGCTCTGTGGCTTGGGAGGATCACATGAGGTCAAACTGTCCCCTTGCATTCTTTGTAGGGCTGTGCAGTCTTTACAGTTGGCTCTGGGGTGTCATGGTTAATGCCATCGGATGGAAAAATCTCCAGGTTGCTTAGTGCTCTGGCACAGTCATATGATTTTATCCCTTACGGATAGTCCTCAGCACTCTCTGCCTTTCCTGACAGGCACTATCTATTTACTCATCCTTCCATCCATCACAACCATCCTTGTGGCAACACTCTATGACCAGCCTGGGGCAGGCAAAATGGCCCCAGGCCCTTCCTCTTGAGGTCACTAACCACAAAACCAGGTCCTGGTGCCGTAGCGCTAGGGACATCTGGGGTGTATATATATCTGTACATGAAGATGTGTGCCTCATAGCAGCAGAGGAATCCCTAAACTGCTACAGGAGAGGGAACTAAAGCTGTGTGTGTAAGACTGCTCATAGAGGTACTGCTATTAAGGCAGCTTCTGTCGTACTTTTGATACCAACACGTTTCATGTGACAGTGGCTGTGAGCACAGGGCAAGCTCAGCAAGCGCCAGTGAGCGCTGGCAGCCCTCAGCCACCGCTGCCCCAGCTAGAGCCAGTCCCCCATTGATCTTGCCGGCTGCTCCAATCCTCTCTTCCCTCCCTCCAGGCTGCGCCAGGCCCTTCTCTCAGTGCCTTCACAGCCAGCTCTGATCTGTGCTCCCTTGGCTCCTGCCTGCATCTCCAAGCCCCTGCCTCACCACCCCACACAGCCACCAGTGCCACCACTGCTCAGCTCTCCCCCACCGCTGTGAGCCCCTGCAGCTCTGCTCTCCTGCTTCCCTGCCAGCTGCTGCCTCTAACCTCACCAAGCACCCTCAGGGCCCTCCTCTCATCTTTTACCTTTTCTTCCTTCGTGCTTCTGCTTCCCCAGATGAGCTCTGTCCTGCTCCCCCAGGCATGACAGCCGTGACTGGCATTGCTCTCACACCACCACTCCTCCACCCTGGCTCCTGGTTGGGCAGGATTCAGCCATCACACCTCACTGGGTTGCAGAGGTGCTTATGTTGAGCTTGGTCTTTCCTCCACAGACCTCACTCGGTTTTGTGGCATAACCCATCCCATCAATCAGCGTATCTCTGAGTGCCAACAGGCGGCACAGGGGCTCGGCTCTGCTCCTTGCAATGTTGAATGCCCAGTGCCAAGTCACCAGGACACTGTAGACTATTGGGTTCTGCTCAGGCATAATTCCATCATTACCAATGATTTGCTCACTCATGCTCCCCACGGTGCTTTTAATCAACTCTCCATCTTCATGCCTTCACACCTTTACGCTTTTCATGATTGGCTCTGCTACCTTCTGCCTCTGCAATGAAATAGTACCATACAAATCCTCCTGCCTCTTACATACATTAACAATTCCATTTCTTCTCTCTCTGGTCCAGTGAAGGGGTGTCCCTCTCCCACAAAGGCACCGCTGTCTCTGCAAAGCACTCTGGTAAGCGCACGGGCAATAGCTTCTATTCTTTATTCCTCAAAGTTCAGTAGAACAGCTGAGAATTAGTTACTGGCCTCTTTGGTTTAGCTTCACCTTCAAAGGCTCTGCCACAGTTTAAAAGTGAAGGGAGATGCTGCCATTAATTTTTGCTGTCTTACCATAGCGGTGTTCAGAGAAGATACAGGTAACAGGAGAAGCAACTCACTAACCAAACCCCAAAAAAGTAGGAAATAGGGCCATCAGCACATTCATTTCCTGAAAGTATTGTGGGGTTGGAGAGAATTCATTAGCCTTTTTATTCGACATTATCACCATCATTTATCAGCAGCTGGATCTCATGTCACAGCTACTCTCCTTTCTGGCATCCCGTGTGGGACTGAAGGACTCCCAGAGAATGCTGAGTTTCGACACCAGGGCTGTGCCGCGTGATGCACTAGGCACTGTATTAATTGTGGCAGATGGAATTTTTTCCAATATTCTCCTACAGGGACACTCAATAAAGCAATGCGATGTGATTTACCAACTCAAAGCAGCACGGACAAATCAAACCACATCATGGGGCTGTCCTCCTTTCCCTTCAACCTTCGTGTGTTTGTTAGCACTGGAAGTGTTGCAAGTTGTTCGAAAACAAACCAAACAGACCCAAACCCACAAGTGAAAAAACCACAAACACTAGGCTAATCAGTCCGCACAAAGGTGCAGGCTGCTTGTGGTGGGACACTTTGGTTTAGTTATACCTCAGGTGGTGGTGGCCTGTTCAATCTTGTTCATCCTGCCGTGCTCAAGCAGCTGAAGTTGCAGTTATCTGTTCAAGCGAGCGCTTTAAGGAAGTATCTCATGTATAAACGCAGTGCACATCCGTCACCCCATCTCAGAGAAGGGGAAACGCCGTGTTGCAGTATTCTGAGGATCAGAGCAGGACGTGTGGAGGCTCATCCCGACCCTCTAGACTCGGGCAAGTCATTTAACCCCATGACTCAACTGCTGGGAGCAACAGCATTTGCTTACCCCACAGGCAGGTTGTGAGGATTAATTAATATTTGTAAAGTGCTTTGAAGATGAAAAGTAGCATGTTAAGTACTATGAAGTAATATGAACAGTGATAACAAACTGATAATTTTGGAGCATATGAGTCTTAACCTCTTCTGTCAAGACAGCTGAACAAGGAACACCACTACAGCCAGAATGCCCGACCCTCTGTTCTCCAAAGCACTGAGGATATGCTGGCTGAGCAAGGCACAAACCCATTCCGTGTCACCTTTAAAATAAGCTATGCCACGTTTGAAAACATGCTGTGACATTTGATGGCTGCTAGCAGCAGCTTCTCGCTCGCCTTCCCGCTTCGCTCACCCGGCCGTGCCGCGGTGCCTTGTGTGGTCACGCACCACACAAACTCTTGCTGTCAGGGGTTCACCACACTTTGAGCCTCTCGTTGAAACGTACGTTGTCTGCACTGAACGGGGAGAAGCGCTGCGATTCTTGGCAATCTCCCTCTGTTTGTGCCACATGGGGGAAGGTCAAGGGCAAGAAGTAGCGATATGTCGAGTATAGGACTGGGTGTAGCCAGTAATGGCTCCTACCGTTACCCATTTGGATTTTATGCCGAGAAAATCAGGCCCTGGTGTCAGGCACAGTCAAGAGAAGGTCTGTCAACGGATTTAATTGGAAACAAGAAACAGTTCCAGGCTTGTATGGCCCAGGTCTTTAAGGCCAGTTTTCTGGCATTATGAAAAATGTTTTTCCTCTGAAAACTTTTGAGATCTAAGAATTTTGTCGGGAGTGTAAACAGTAGGACTCTCATGAAGAGTAAAATTTATTTCTTAGCTTGAAGGGGTCAAGTAACTCTAGCTGGGATTAGCTGATGTTTCACAGAACCTGATGTTTTTGTGGCTAGGGAATCCCTCGAGGAAGGAAGATATCCACGTTTGATGAAAAGCTTCTAATAAAATTAGATACTTCTCTGAGCTTATCAAAGGAAAATGGAAAGTAATGAAAATTAGAAGTGCAGCTCTGGAATCCTGTAAAATCCTGACAAGGCAGTGATCTGGAATTCTCTCTCCACGGGTTTTTGAGTTTTTCGCTTTGCTCGCTCCATGTCCCCATGTACACACAATCCTGCACGCAAAACCCCTGCTCCTTTCTCCAGTCAGGTGATCTTATTTATATCTCAGCAGCCCCACCTCTAAACCCCCTACCGAAAAACCCAAACAACAAAGAACAGCAACCAGGCAGGGGTAGCTTGGCAAATCCCAAACTCTCTGAGGAGTTGTTGCCGAAGAGGGGAAACACCAGCAAAACAAAGGGTAAACTCCAAGATATCCAACAAAGGTGTCCTATGACTTTCCTCTCTTCCCAAATTACAGAGGAGTGAAGTCCTGGGGCATTTCTGAAAGAGCAGGGCTGATCTTTTCTCTTTTATGAAAGGGAAAAGACTTGTGGCTTTGACAGTTTGTGGCCAGAAAGCAAACCAAGGGGCATGTGTTCTTCATGGCTTTTACACAAACGAAATAGGAGACAGTGAAAGGAAAGTAGCAATAAGGAAGGATGTGTTGAAGAAGGGGAAAGCACTTTCATCACTGCTAAAATTACATGTATAATGCCAAAATAGAGGTGAGAGTAGTGATTTTATTAATGCCTGGTGAGCAACAATGCTAGAAAACCTAGCTGTCCAAAATCTGGAATTTGCTCACTCTTTTTGGTTCATTGCTGATGCACCCTGGTACCTACCAAGGACACTGCTCAAGTTTTTGTCTTTCTTTCCCCCTCCTTTCATTCCCCCAGGTTGCTTTAATCTGTAATATCAGCGATAATCACTGTGGTATTGTTGCCTAGGCATTCTTGAAGAGTCAGAAGTGGACTGTAATTGAAGAGTTCATTACCAAGATCAGTTGGCTCCTTGATTACAGTGGCAAGGTGAAATATATAGCCTCACCAAAAAGCAACTGCTAAACCTTTAGAGAAGTCACCCACTTTTCACTCTTTTTCATTAGGACCCCGACAAGCTTGTCAGCAAAATTAAAGGTATGTCATTCACATCGTGCATGCATTGCAAAGGACTATAAACCTGCCATCCTCTTTGATGAAATAAAAGGGTTTTATTTATGATTCATGTAGGAATATGAGGTTATTTTTATTCTGTCAGTACACTAATAATCAGACAAGAGCTCAGGAAATGAGAAGGCAAACTGACAGGGAAGGTTCTGATAAAGGGGAACCCTCGAGGGTATTTTGCCCCCTTTGTAATCTCCTCCTTTTTAGCGTGAGGTTATAAGCATGGCATAGCATGATCCTGCAACTAGCTTGGCTCGCAGGAACAAAGAGAGTAACTGCCTCGCAGGACTTGAGGTGTAATTCCACAAGAAGAAGAAAATACTTCCACCAGAGA